>NC_048309.1:19759322-19829502 GCF_013100865.1 Trachemys scripta elegans | reverse complement strand
TCCGGGAAACTGTGGGGTGAGGGATGACAGCATGGAGCTATGGGTCAGGGGAGCGGTGGGGTGAGGGGTGACAGCACGGAGCTGGGGCTCGGGGAGCTGTGGGGTGAGGGGTGACAGCGCGGAGCTGGGGGTCAGGGAAGCTGTGGGGTGAGGGGTGACAGCGCGGAGCTGTGGGGTGACGGCGCGGAGCTGGGGGAAGCTGTGGGGCGAGGGGTGACACGCCAGCACGGTCTCTCTCCCCGTCCCAGCCCCCTCTCTTGAGGCCCGCCCTGTGCCGGGGAAGCGGAGCTCGCAGCAGCGGCAATTCCGGAGCAGAGGCCCGGCGCTCCCAGCGCGGGGGAGGCGCTGGAGGCGGGGAGCAGGCGTGGCCGGGGCGCCGCGGGTCCCGCCCTGTGCCGGCCGGCAGGAAGCCGTAGAAGGCTCTGGAGCGCAGCCCGCGGCGCACGGACGGGGTTGGCTGGTCTCCGGGCTTCATGGCCCCCGCGGCGGCCCGGGTCTTCGAGCTGCGCCGCGCCGGGAACGAGCAGTTCCGCAGCGGCCAGTACTGTCAGGCGGCCGCGCTCTACAGCCAGGCGCTGGGGCTGCTGGAGGCGGCAGGTACCGGCCGGCCCGGCCCTGAGCCGCGCACACCAGCAAGCGGGCGGGTCTAGGGCCCGCGCTGGGGCTGGGGAGCGGGGGCGCAGCTGTTCTGCCCAGTGGCGGGACATGCGGGTGCGGAATTGCCTGCTCCCAAGCTACGCCTCTCCTTGGGGCCCGGGGTATGAATCCGACTTTGCCCCCAGACTCCTGCCTGGGTACTGGTGCAGCGGTATGGGGGCTGAAGCCACCTTTCCCTCCCCTAAAATCACTGCTCTTCCATGGCTGGTGGAGTTGGGGGGTGAAACTGCCTCTCTTCTCCCTCCCCCCCTTTGCCTGTGGGTGCAGAGCTGCTTTCGCTCATTCCTTTAAGGGGTGGCAGCCTGACACCGTGACAAGTGGCACATGGGCCCCATGCCTGTTCCCTGGGGCCTGCCCTCAGGTAGGTAGAGGCCTTGAACCAGATGCAGGGCAAAGGGAGAACATCCCTGTTGTGTGACCCAACAGCTGAGACCCAGAGCAGGTATTTATATGAGTGCCCACTCAAATACAAATCACCAGGATGCAGCAGGGCTTCATCCACTCAGCCGTCCAGGGTGGTTTAAAAATAGTTTTACATAGT
This sequence comes from Trachemys scripta elegans, assembly GCF_013100865.1. Lineage (NCBI taxonomy): Eukaryota > Metazoa > Chordata > Testudines > Emydidae > Trachemys > Trachemys scripta. The sequence continues at coordinate 19,828,304 of NC_048309.1, read as the reverse complement.
AGACAGCAAATGGATGCCCCTTTAACTGCCTAGGTGACAAAATGCCTACAGGGCACCAGTCTATGCTCCTACTTGGAACAGCTTTATGTACCCATACAGTATGACATTATTGCCATGTGTGTGTACTCTTGGTCTGGTAACAGAGGGTAAAGGACCACAGCTACAGTTCTTTAGGCCCCAAACTTGCCCTGCCATAAAGTTATGAGTGCTTTTTGAAACTCTTCTGCAAGCCAGAGCATTTCAGTAACTCTGGCTACCACTATATGCTGTCACTACCTATTGCACCATTGAAAAGGCCAGAATTACTGAATTATGGACAGGTGAAAGAGAGATGTGGGCTTGGGAACTGTGCAGTTCTGAGCTCCAAGCCTAGATCTGACCCTAACATTGGACTTAATCTTTCTGCTTCCCTCTCCCCATCTGCATTTAGGGATGATAATGCTTGTCTACCTTTCAGCAGGCATGAGGATTAATTTGGAGATGAAAAATGCTGAGTATTATTGCTGGTACTGATAGTGATATCAGCAGTAAACCTCTCTGTTCTCTTTCCCCAGCTGTAACTTCAGTACCTATAATATCCACAGCACATGGAGTCTTGCTTTTTGCAGCAAGTAGAAACTTCAAATAAGGTGGCTTTAAGGTCTATTGAATATACTGTTCCACACTTAATGGTTTGATTGTTTTCTGTCTCTGCTCTTAGGGGAGAGGAATGCTGAGGAAGCGAGTGTCCTCTATTCAAATCGAGCTGCCTGCTACTTGAAGGATGGGAATTGTAGCCTCTGTGTTAAGGACTGTTCAGTGTAAGCATCTTCTGTCTAGAGAAAAACTGTATGTTTGTTTTGAATGATATAGGATTGAATATAGTATCCGCTATATATGTCCCCTGTTACTGGGTGACGATAATCTGTCCTGGCATAAGGATGTTAATCAATCTTTATTGGTCTCTCTTCTACTCTGTTATGAATATTTTTACCATGTTGGGTCAAGTAGGGGCAGATTCTACTCTACGCACAGGTGTAACTGAGAACTAGATTTGGCTCATAATTTATAAAGAGTTAGGCCAGGGACTCTGATCACCTCCCATCCCTAAATGCCTCTTTCCCAAACAGACATTTGTAATGGAATATGGCATGGTAGAGACTTGCTCCTCAGTAAGCGGCAAATTTAAGACTAAGGCTACGAGATCCTAGACAGGCCTGGAAAAGCCCCCATAGCTCATCTAGGGTATGCCTTCAGTGGCCCACAAAAAAAGTGTTCTTAGCTAATTTGGGTTAGCTAATCTGAGATAACTGGTTTAAAATAGCAGTGATTTACACAGCAACTTGACATAACCCTAATCTCCCCCCTCCATCTCTGTAGGAAAACAGTAGCCAGATGCTCTTGCCTTTAGGCAACAGTTTGTTTGTATAGCACCAATAGCGTGCTACATGTACACGCAGCTCTGAAGACAAAGGTTCTGCCTTAAACAGCTTACCACCTTCTACAGCTAGTGCGGTGGGATTCTGTGGTTGCCATGTCAAGATTTCTTTATAAATCTTAGAAATGCAAAGTTTAAAATGTTTGAAGTGATGGTGTAGCCATCTTGGTCCCAGGACATTGGAGAGACAAGGTGGGTGAGGTAATATCTTTTACTGGACCAACTTCTGTTGGTGACAGTGACAAGCTTTTAGATTTAAAAAAATTATTAAAGCAAATGTTAAAATAATTATATAGTCCATAGGAATAGAATACCAATGGACATTTATTAAATATTTTTGGATTTTTTTATACATTTTCAAATGTATCAATTTCAATTACAACATAGAATACAAGTTGTACAGTGCTCACTTTATATTTTTTATTACAAATATTTGCACTGTAAAAATGGCAAACAAAAATAGTATTTTTCAATTAATCATACAGGTACTGTAGTGCAATCTCTTCATCATGAAAGTGCAACTTACAAATGTAGTTTGTTTGTTACATAACTGCACTCAAAAACAAAACTTTAACACCTACAAGTCCCCTCAGTCCTACTTCTTGTTCAGCCAATCGCTAAGAGAAACAAGTTTGTTTATATTTATGGGAGATAATGCTGTCTGCTTCTTGTTTACAGTGTCACCTGAAAGTGAGAACAGGCGTTCACATGACACTGTTGTAGCTGGTGTTGCAAGATATTTACATGCCAGATGAGACCATATTCATATGCCTTTTCATGCTTTGGCCATTGTTCCAGAGGACATGGAGATATACCTATCTCCTAGAACTGGAAGGGACCCAAAAGGTCATCAAGTCCAGCCCCCTGCCTTCACTAGCAGGACCAAGTACTGATTTTGCCCCAGTTCCCTAAGTGGCCCCCTCAAGGAGTGAACTCACAAACCTGGGTTTAGCAGGCAAATGCTCAAACCACTGAGCTATCCCTTCCCCCTAATGACTCCTGTTTTAAAAAAAAAACAATTTGTGACTGAACTCCTTGGGGGAGAACTGTATGTCTGTTTTACCCGCATTCTGTCATACATTTCATATTATAGCAGTCTCGGATGATGACCCAGCACATGTTGTTCATTTTAAGAACACTTTCACTGCAGATTTGACAAAATGCAAAGAGGATACCAGTGTGAAATTTCTAAAGATAGCTACAGCACTCGACCCAAGATTTAAGATTCTGAAGTGCTTTCCAAAATCAGAGAGGGATGAGGTGTGGAGCGTGTTTTCAGAAGTCTTAAAAGAGCAATACTCTGATGCGGAAACTATAGAACCCAAACCACCAAAAAAGAAAATCAACCTTCTGCTGGTGGCATCTGACTCAGATGATGAAAATGAACATGCATCGGTCTGCATTTCTTTGGATTGCTATCGAGCAGAACCCGTCATCTGCATGGACGCATGTCCTCTGGAATGGTGGCTGAAACATGAAGGGACATACGAATCTTTAGCGCATCAGGCATGTAAATATCTTGCAACGCTGACTACAACAGTGCCATGCAAACGCTTGTTCTCACTTTCAGGTGACATTGTAAACAAGAAGCAGACAGCATTATCTTCTCCAAATGTAAACAAACATGTTTGAGTGATTGACTGAACAAGAAGTAGGACTGATTGGACTTGTAGGCTCTAAAGTTTTACATTGTTTTATTTTTGAATGCAGATTTTTTTTGTAGATAATTATACATTTGTAAGTTCAACTTTCATGATAGAGATTGCACTACAGTACTTGTATTAGGCGAATTGAAAAATACTATTTTTTTTTTTACAGTGCAAGTATTTGTAATAAAAAATAAATATAAATTGAGCACAGTACACTTTGTATTCTGTGTTGTAATTGAAATCAATGTATTTGAAAATGTAGAAATTAGAGATGGAAAAATTCACCAAGTCTCCACTACTGCAGGATTTGTTCCCTACAAAGCAGTACGTGAACACAGTTTGAAATATAGCCACACGTTTCAAGACTGTGCCTTTGAAAATTTGGGTCATAGAAGGTTAAGACTGGACAAGTTCCCAGGTGATAATGGTACCCACATGGGAGAATCTGATATTAAAAAAATTGACCTTCTGATTACCTTTCTGATGAATTTAGCTCAGGTGGCCCAGTGAACTGTGTTGCTTTCTCCCCACTGATCTAGTGCACTGGACCTGGTCCCTTTTGGAATCAAACCCCTACTGAGGCGGGCAGCAGCCTATGAAGCTCTGGAGAGATACCAGTTGGCCTACGTGGACTACAAGACTGTATTACAGATTGATTGCACTGTACAGGCTGCACATGATGGTGTCAACAGGTAACTCCTAACTCTGGACTGTTCCACAGACCAGAATGAAAGTACAGCAGAGCTCATTCAGCTGCCTCTGCGAATCTCAGCCCCATTTAGCTGGGACGATTGCCTGGGAGCAGGTTGGGTGCATTGGAATGCTTCATAAATGGCAATAGATCTGATTGTTATGCAGCCTAGCACCGTTTCTGTGGTGTGAGTTCTTTGGTGATATTTGCTGCCAGTACTACAGATGTCTGTTCCCGTCAAGTTGTTACTTCCCTTTATTATAGCTGGGAAATTATTCCATTTGGCCATGCAAGTTTTCCATATTTTATCTAATGCTTATTTTTAGGCAACTAACCAATTACAAGTGGCCACATTCCAACCTGAAGCCTCCTTGGTACCTTTCTGTTCCCAAGAGCAGGTCTATATGAACACAGTGTTCTACTAAACTACTAAGCCTCTGTGCTGCTCCATATATTCTTATGTTTCACAGCACCGGTGAATTCTAGTAAATTCATAGCTCCCATCCTAGCGGATCTTTCTGCTTTTGGTATTGTCAATACTGAGAAGAGACTCCTTTCATTTAAACCCATTGTGTATGAAGAGCCTAGCTTTGCTTTTCACAAAGGGAGAGAGAAACTTTCCTTAGCACCTGAGCTGACAGAAGTTGGCAAAAGGGGCCCTGGACAAGAAATATGGAGAATATGTAAACACTGAAGCATGTTTGAAATGCATTTTAAGTTTGTTGTGAAAGAGTGTATACCATTAAATTAAAAACTGCTGTTTGTGGTAACTGGATAGTCTTTTCTTTTTTGAAGCTTCCTTTCTGAATGGTATTATAGCCACAGACTTCCTCTGTTCATTTACTTATTGCCTGGAATATCTAGATCTCCTCATGAAGAAGCATGGCCTTGTGGTTCAGACCCAGAACTGAGATTCAGGATGCCTTGGTTCCAGTCCTGGCTCTGCTACTGCCTCACTGTGTGACCTTGGGGACAAGTCCTTTAACCCAAAGGCCTCCATTTTCCCACCTATTAAAATGAAAACATGTCTACCATGGGTGTATGTGAGGTTTAAGTCACTAAATATTTGAACTACTCAAATGGCAAGCACTAAAATGAGTTTTTTACCCTAAAGGCACATTTTCCTAGCTACATGCAGTTAGCAGGGTTGCATGCACAGCAGTTACACAGTATTTGCCTGCAGATGCTCAGTTAGGAGCCTGCCTATTGAAATTGAGCACTGTTCTGGAAAGATGGCCTGTTCTGTCAGCAGACTTGATAGCTGCACAGCCTATATCTCTATTTCCAGAATGACAAAAGCCCTGTTGGAGAAGGATGGCCTCGAGTGGCGCCAGAAGCTCCCACCAATCCCTTCAGTTCCTGTTTCTGCTCAGCGAAGATGGGACTTTCCTCCTGCAGGAAGCCAGGCGGCTGCCCCAAGACTCAAAGCAACTGAAACTGCATCTCTAGAAAAACAAGGTGAGCCTTTCCTGTGTTTAGATGGCACATGGAGTTGTGGGACTCAGACGGGACAGTAAAGTACAAGGCATCTGCTAAACTTGGTCTGGTGCTTAAGGCATTGGCCTTGGTCTCAGTTCCTGGCTTTGCCACAGACTCCCTGTGTGACCTTTGCCAAGTCACTGAACTGCTTTGTACCTCAATTCCCTGTCTCTAACATAATACTTCCTTTCTCCCACCATTTGCCCATAATGGTAAACTCTTTAGGGCAAAAATTGTCTCTTACAATCAGGGCCGGCTCCAGGCACCAGCCCTCCAACCATGTGCTTGGGGTGGCACCTGGAGGGGGACGGCGCTCACCCGGGGAGAGCGGGGCCCCGGCTGGGCTCGCCGGCCTCCCCCCGGCGCTCCAGCCGGTGTGGGAGAGCAGGGCCCCGGCTGGGCTCGGTGCCCTCCCCTGCCGCGCTCCCCGCTGGATGGCGGGGGGCGGCGGGAGGCTTTTTTGCCAGGGGCGGCAAAAAAGCCAGAGCCGGCCCTGCTTACATTGAGTTTATCCAGTGGGGTGCTATTCTTGCTTGGCGCTTGTAGGCTTTACTATAATACATATAATAGATACTAATAAACCAGTTATTCCATCCTGTCTCATGCTGCGTACAAGCCACCACCTTGGGATTCTTGAACTCTGCTGAACAATGAATGGATGGGATTGCAGCTTAATCTGATTTTAGTACAATTCAGAGAGTAAAACCAGGTGTGTGATTCTCAACCTTATCCTCGATCCCTTCAGGCAAGTCTAGCCATCTCTTATTCTCAGTAAATCTATGGTGTCCAGTGGCAGCACTCAGATAGCTAGGTAGGTTTCTGTCCAAAGATAGTCTTTCCACAGTACAGATTTCTCTAGGAGAATTCAGGCTTTTCTGTGGTTGCTTAGGCTTCCATACTTAAAAAAACCTTACTTTTTATTAATTGTATTGATCACTGCCATTAACAAATGTGACTGCTTAGCTCTTTCATTTTTACGTAGCACTATGTTCTCTCAAATACAACTTCCAGTGCCTACTGCTGCTATGATTGAAAGAGCAAAAACTTTGAAGCAAGAAGGAAATGAACTTGTGAAGAAAGGGAACCATAAAAAAGCTATTGAAAAGTACAGTGAGAGTCTAAAACTCAGTAACCAGGAATGTGCAACTTACACCAATAGGTAATGTACAAGCATCTATTATCTTATTTCCCTTTGGGGCACTCTTTAAGTAATTCCAGTAACTCTTATCGAGTTTGGACCCAAGCCTGCTGTCTGATGCCCACACACCGCTCCCACTTAAATGAATGGGAGCCAGGTGCATGCATGAGGGTAGAATTTTGCCTTTAACATCTATTAGTGTTGTTCTTTGATCAGAATACATCGCTTTGTGCATGTGTCGGGGAGATTAGGTGAAGCATTTTCTCCTCATAACAGATGTTTGCTCTGCAAGTGGAGATCCCTTTATTTTCTAAAGTGGCTTCGAGGCACCTGTATGGAAATTCTAAGCTTAAATTGTTAAGATTTGACAGGAATAAAAACCTTAGTTCTGCTAAGAATGTTCTGTTTTTGATGGTCCTACTCTCCACTACCTGCAAATAATGGTGTAAGGACTTATCCAAAACCTTTACTACTTGTGGTGCATTTGAAGGCAGCTGCAGAGAACCTTCCAGGACAGTATACATAAGAAAATTGCAACCTTAGAAATTCTTAGTGACAGCTGGGGACTGAAAATTATTAATTCTTGCAGATTTGTGGAGCAATTACTTTTTTCTCCCCTTTTAACCAAAACCAGTTTTGAGCTCAGGAAATGAGAAGATCCTTGATTGTTAGTACTTCATTCTAAATTTATAGAGGAAGCTTTTTATTAAAGGGCAGCTTGTGACTGGGCAGAGGTTGAGATGAGACCTCCTGTGGGTACACACATGCTGCACAGTGAGATGCTGTCTAGCCTTGTTTTGAAAAACCCTTTTAATCTCTGCCAGTCAGTGCAGGGTTTGTACAGTGACTCTTTCCAAGAAAGAAACTTGGATAAGATTGAATATAGTGCCCGAAAGCAGGGATTGTTGTAGCCCACCACTTGAAGCCTAAAACCTTTAACTACCATTGTCTGTGCTCCAGAGCTCTTTGTTACCTGTCTCTGAAGCAGTACAAGGAAGCAATACAAGACTGCACAGAAGCTCTGAAGCTAGATGCTAAAAATATTAAGGCGTTTTACAGACGTGCTCAAGCATTTAAAGAACTAAAGGTAAGTAACTGAAAACGCGTTTCAGACCCCTTTCAGGACTGGGATAGAGAAGCCATGTTCTCACAAGTATCACTGAATCTTGAATCCACAACTGTAGAGTTTCCACAGGCCTTTTATAACTTGCCTCTGTGCAAAACAACTACAAATCTGCTAGCTGAGGTTTGGTACATAGTGAAGGGAGATTCCTAGTCATTTCACTGGCTGACAGCTGCATGGATATGTGTGGATCTTTCTCTTTGGGAGAACAAAGAGACCTGAATCAGGGTGTGTGTCCTTTTATAGCTATCCTACAAGCCAGGTTTTCTGGAAACAATGCTTACAATCATGGTTCTTACTAAGTCATTAGCAGATACCTTCACCTTTATGTGGATTTCTCATCTGCTAGCTTCAGGTCTCTTGGTGCCTTGAGTTGCCTGATAAATTCCTGGAAACAGCTAGATCCTGTGTTTGGGGCACTGAAAATGACTATAGAGAGATGTTTTGGCAAACAGCCTAGATCTTAAACTACAGCTAATTGTAGGGTTCTGCAGTATTTCATCAATTAAAGCAGGACATGTAATCTAGGTGTAATATTAGAATATCTGTGAGACTGGAGCAGGTTAACGCACGAGCTTCATCTCCTGTATAAACGGAGTGCCATTCTGGTCCCCAATTTATGTGCATTACAGAACAGCTATGCAGTTGTCAGTCTCTTCTGTGAGAAGCACATGTGAAGTAGAAAGGGCAGGTAGTGTTTCAGTGTGTGAGCTTTTAAAGGCCAAGTTTTAAAAATGTTTGCCTTTTCAGTTTTTTAAAAATGCATTTTGCTTCTAGGATTACAAATCAAGCATGACTGACATTAACAGCCTTCTGAAAATTGAACCAAAGAACATAGCTGCACAGAAGCTACTGCAAGAATTGAACAAGAACTTAAAATAAAAGAAATCTGTCTGCTCTTTACTGCAGAAGACAGGCTTTCCTTTTAATACTGATACAGGGGCCAAACACTGTAGGGCCAGCTCTGAAACCTACCGTCCCGATTTGCCGAGTAGTAGCTAGTTCTTGGCTGCTTAATTACACGTACATTAACGTGAACCATCTATATCAAACCTGGTATCTCCCTGTAAGATCTTTAAAAGTTTTAAATGATCCTGTCTTTGAGAAGCATTCAGGTTAATTTCCTTGGTATAAGGTAATTTTGTAAACTCATTATTTATTTAAGTTAATCTGTCTGCAAAGATGGGTGTGGGCTGGGGCATGTACTCAAGAGCAGTAAACTGAGTTTATGGTAATATGTACTCAGATTGGAGAGAAGCAGATCTGCTGTGTATACTGCTTCTGCTTGCTTAAACAAGCCTCTTACAAAGGCTGCTGCATGAGAAATTAAAGTCAGGGTTTCCCTAGCACAGTTCCAGATCCTTTAAAAGCGTGGTGAGACCTCTACAAGAATAAATGGCTCAGGTGTTCCCTCTCTTAGCTGGTGCCTACTGGCCCAAAGCTGCTTTTGTTTAGAGTAATTGTTCAGAAACTTGCAGCTGCTTCGACATAGCTCTTATCCCCCACAAAAACAACCACCAAATATTTAATTTAAACCTGCCTTGATTCTGTATTTGTGGGCTATCTTCCATGCACCGCTGAAGTTTGGGTCCTAGCAACTTTGAATTTCCACAATTTCTTTCTAACATTTTAGCTTCTGTTTGTGTCTTGATGACCAGCTGCTATTACCACTAGTCCAGGGAAGAGGGTGCACAATAGTATCCCACATGAGGCCTCTGATGTGAAGAACTACTTTCCTCCTCCACAGACTTATGAACATGTTATACTATGATTCTTCCCATCTAGTGGTGGCAAAGAGTTCTTTTAATGCTGAGATCTAAATAGGTAACAGGATGATTTGTTTGGCAAAGCTACTGTATGAACAATGCAACTTTATTAAAAGCCAGCATATGTTACAGCTGTGTGTTTTTATTAGAATTGTGTATTTGACATAAGGGTCTGGGTGTACTATGTTACCATAATTGTTGCTGGGACAGGGACTATTTCAACCGTTCACCATGATAAAATACTATTTTATTTGTCCTTATGGTCAAGGAGCATCCGCTATGCAGTGTCACTGCAGAAGTCTCATTTATGCACTGATAAAAACACATCTATTTTCTGCACTTCTATCCTGGTGTATGCCTAGGATGTTAGATTGTTGCATGGGCAGAAGAGAAGCCTTGCAGTTTAGCTACAGTGTAAAACAGAAGTACTGACAAAGCCTCACTGGAGATGTTTCCAGGACACTTACTACAAGCAGGGATTGATTACTTACATTGAAGTACACTCAATGCAAGTTGAAGGACATGCTATTTTCATTTCCACTCCTAGTCCCTTGTAGGGTTGGTGTGGCATGCCCTTGCTCTCTCACAACAGATCAGTATTTCAGGTTCTGTTTACCTCTACCTTAGCTGAATTCAGGAATTGGAAAATGCTCTCACTGTGTAGCATTTACACAGATCATCCATCCTTGCTGTAAAAAAGCTTTGGAGAGGGCTGGGACCCTCTGCTGCCTTATCTGGGTCTAGCTGAGGATCTATTCACTCCACAGCCACACAGCTGTGCTGTAACACTTCACCTTTCATTGTAAAATCACTGCTTGCCTTTGTAGCTGCAAAGATGTCTACAGCAAGAGTAAAACACGAGGTCTAAGAGGCCCCCTTCATCTCACTCAAGATGCCATGGAAATTATGCTATAGCTATACTACAGGCTATTCTGTTGAAGACACAAGTATCTACTGTTAGGTATCTCCCTGTGCTGCTGGGTCTGCCTGCAGCTGCTTCTTTGTCTGCAGTCTTTCCCAACAGAGGGAGCTGATTGGATAACAGCACCTTCTCCCTATAGGGGCCCATAGAGCCAGGCAGGTGGTGAGGGAGCCAGTTAAGCAAAGTGTAGGCTGGTTAGCTGGACTGCATCACAGGCCCCCAGGCACTGACCTGCTGAGGCTGGCTATACTCTCCTTTCCTTGGCACATGTTGGTGGGGAAAGAGTCTGTCAGCCACAACTTTGGAAGAGCAGAGGCTGATGCAGTGAAACTTTGCTACGTGGAGAGAAAAGCAAAATCCATCCTTAAAAATAAATGGTCAAGGAGTATTTTCCACTGAGCCACAGCTGGTGTTGGGGAGATAGAAATGAAGGGTGAGTACATGGCTGAGTAAGTTATTACCATGCTATTTAGAGGTTGGTGCTATTAAATTTGGTCCCATTGTTGCATATCATACATAATCCTGCCTGTAGGCCAGGGGCTCTCAACCTTTCAAGACTGGTGTACCCCTTTCTGGAGTCTGATTTGTTTTGTATACCTCAAGTTTCACCTCACTTAAAAGCTACTTGCTTACAAAATCAGACAAATAAGCACACTATGCCTGACAAATTGCTTACTTTCTTTGCCATATAATTATAAAATAAAACAACTATAAATATTGTACTTACATTTCAGTGTATAGTATATAGAACAGTACAAACAAGTCATTACCTGTATGAAATTTTAGTTTGTACTGGCTTCACTAGTGCTTTTTATGTAGCCTGTTGTAAAACTAGGCAAATATCTAGATAAGTTGATGTAGCCCCTGGAAGACCTCTGCATACCCCAGGGCTATGCATACTGCTGGTTGAGAACCACTGCCCTAGGTCATTACTATTTGGTGTACAGATGCCTGGTACTCATACTGTTCATATCACATTGAACTACACTTTCTTTACCCCAAACTGGAAATGTTTAGACGGGAAGAATCAGGCAATCAAAAAATGAAACAAACAGCTTTCTATTATGGAGCCTAAGCTCCAGGTACTAACTGTGAACACATACATGCTCAGAGCAGGAGGGAGCACAGCGCATTCATGTAGAAGCTTTTCACAGAAGGTAGCCAAAGGACATTTCCTGTTAGGTCTTGGCCCAGGACAGAATAGGCTATTTCTGCTGAAGCTCAGGAGTGGCTCTACCCAGGAGGTAGCAGTTACACTTGTAAAAGTGAGTGTGATTGCTGCTTATAGACCTTAGCTTCCCTCACACGGTTTTCCCCATCTCCTCTCCCCCTGCAGTTGTATGCCATAAGCTGTACATCTTTGCTATCTCTGACTAGGAAGTCCATGAGGGACATAGTTTAATGCTAAGTGTTTCTGACAGCCAGTTCAGTCCCAGCTCTGACTAGGGTGTCATAAGTGAAAAGGTGCATTATTGATTACTAACATTTCTGCAGGCAGGCAGTCTTTGCCCAAGAGAGGCCAACAACTGAAACAGCAAAACTAGCTGTGATTGAGAAGGGAGGGTAGGATGAAGAACATGACATTTTCTAGTCAAGATAATGGCATTTCACTGGTGTGCAGAGCAATTCATATTATTTTGTGTTTGTAACACTTAAAAATCCTTTGGTACAAAAGGCATTATGTAAATATAGCAGACTAACCCAGTCACTACTATTGGAATCCCTCCCGTTCACAGGAGTTGCCATACTTGATAGACCTAGTAGAGGGGTAGCCGTGTTAGTCTGGATCTGTAAAAAGCAACAGAGTCCTGGGGCACCTTTAAGACTAACAGATGTATTGGAGCATCAGCTTTCGAGGGTGAATACCCACTTCGTCAGATATATGTGTCTGACGAAGTGGGTATTCACCCCCAAAAGCTGATGGTCCAATACATCTGTTAGTCTTAAAGGTGCCCCAGGACTCTCTGTTGCTTTCGATAGACCTAGGCTCTGAGCTAGTCTAGTATTGTGGCTCCCAGGGTGGCCAGCACTAGATGCTTTACTTCATATCTGCTTAGTGTGACATTCTTACATCTTCTGTAATCTGTCCCCCACACTAGCTCTTGATCTCAATGAGTTGCACAATTTGGTTGGATTTCACGGAATGTCCCCTTGTTCCTGTGTTAAGAGGCAGGGAGAACAGATGCCATCTCTAACATTCACTTTTCCATATTTTATATCCCCTCTTATCGCCTTTCTAAGATTAATGATCCCACTCTTTTCAGTCTCTCATCATGTTCTTCCAGTTTCTCCCCCCCAGTCATTCTTGGGGCCCTTCTCTCATTTCCCTTTATTTCTGCAATATCCTTTTTGAGATGGAGTGACCAGTACTACACTCAGTATTCCAGATGAGGCTGCACCAGTGATCTCTGTTACATGGAAAATAAGTTACACAGAAAGAATGTTAAGGTTGCAGAATCAAGCACTCAAGTTAGGAAATGCCAGAATTAAGGTTGACAGTACAACCTTACCTTAGCACCCCATGTCATTGTGCATTCATCAGTCTATAATTACATGATCACATTCCCCCTCTCACCCAAACAGCATTCAGCAGAGGCAGACACCCAGCATGGAACCTGCCAAACTATAGTTGTTTGGGCAAAGATACAAGCAACTGAAGGAATGTGTCAGGCAACCTTAATTATAGGCAGCACTAGCTGCTGTGCCTAGAATAATGGTATCCTAATATTTTCTATATTATGCATCCCATTCCTTATGCATCCTAACATGTTTGCTTTTTTTTGACCACATCTGTACATGGAAGAGAGGTCTTCATGGAGCAGTACACAGTGACAAGCAGGTCCCTTTCCGGACTGCATGCAGCTAAGTTAGAACCAAGCAAGACAGTGATTTATTTTTTTCCCCTCTCCGGGGCACATCTCTCTGCATTTATCAACACCGAGCTTCATTTGCCCATTCACCTAGCTTGGTTACATCTCTGAAGTTCCTCACAGTCCTCCCTGGTCTTGACTAACAGACAACTGTGTCATCTACAAATTTTACTGCTTCATGGCTCCCCCCGCTTTCCAAATAATTAATAAGATACATTAAAACACTGGACCTAATACAGAGTCTTGGGGCAGCCTGCTGTTAGCCTTTTGCTAGGATGAAAACTGACCATTCAGTCCTACCCTTTTCTGTCTCCTAGTCAGTTTTCAGGAACATAGGCCTCTGAGCCAACCATCCCTCCTTATTGCTGAAGATCAGCCTTAGGTCTAATCACTTTTACCACCATTTGTACAGAAAAAAACATTTCTTCTTGAAAGAAAGACAGTGACAAGCACATAGTGAGGGTGGATGTATCAGCTGTTTATGGTGTCAACCACAAGAACAAATAAAACATTACAGAACCAAATAGAACTTACTAAAAATGACAAGCTCTGATGATTTGTTATCTCGTGGAACACTACAACTGAATCAATCGTGTCTCCCTCCTCGCCACTCACAAGGAGAGGTTGTCATTCTACCATTTGCCCCCCTTGTTAACATTTTCACTACCTGCTGTCAGCAGTGAGGATTGCCAGAAGAGAGCTCATGGACAGTGTTACATAGATGCAGTTCATTTATGGGGAAAAATCATTTTGCAAAGTTGTTGACGCACAAAGAAAAAGTAACGCTGGGCTTTGAATGCAAGTCAGTGTCGCTGTCTGTACACAGAAAAAATAAATAAATGCTTCCAATATATGTGGGGATGCATGTCAGGGTTGTAGTTGCTTTATCTTCAGAGCCAAGCATTCTTCACAGTCCCTCCTCTACAACAAATATACACTTTAGACATGTCAGACACAAAAGCTCAGTCTAAGTTAGCCTAGAGTTCACATACCAATACTGAATTTGAATTAAGTGACCAGTGAGAGCAAGCAAACTGCATGACCAAACTTTATCTTACAAAGGGGTGCCTAGAAGTTCTGCACATTTGTTTTCGGTTACCAAACAGGAAGGCTGGATGCTTCTGCTGGAGTTGTACTGGGATGGGGCATGATCACTGCTAATAGATCCAGATTAGAGGCTCTAAGATTCTAAGGAGAATAATAGGTTAAGCCAGTAGTTCTCAAACTCTGGTCAGGACCCCTAAGTGGGCCAAGACCCCATTTTAATGGGGTCACCGGGGTGGCATTCGATTTGCTGGGGCAAAAGCTGAAGCCTGAGCCCCACCGCCCAAGGGCTTCAACCCTGAGTGGTGGGGTTCAAGTTACAGCCTCCGGGGCTGAAGCTCTTGGGTGTTGGCTTTGTCCCTCTGCCCGAGGTGGTGGGGCTCGGGCAGACACTGGCTTCAGTCCCCCCTCCTGGGGTCGTGTAGTAATTTTTTCTGTCAGAAGTGGGTCATGGAGCAATGAAGTTTGAGAACCACTGGGTTAAGCTATACTGCGATCCCATGTAAAGGCATCAGGAATGATTGCATCAGATTCCATGAGGGCTACAAGAAAAGCCAGATTGCTTTATTTTTCACCTCCAAGTTGCCTCCCCAGATTTACATTGAAATTAACTGCTTAGCATTAATTTTTCTCTGGTACAATCATCAAGTTTTGGAAAATAGCAGGAGGCATTGGTTTATATAAAGGAATTAAGCTTGAAGTATGGGTCCAAGACAAATAAAACACACCCATTGCTTTCCCAAGTCCAACTTGGCTGATCTTGACAAGACTTCTCTGGTGCTCACATTCCAGGCAGAAAGGGACCCTTCTCCACATTATACCCTGCCATGAGACCAGCACAGCCTTCCACACCTACCTGGGTCTCATAGGAGGAATGTTGCAGCACTGCTGTTAAGCGATGATTCAGTAGCCTGGTGTGCTTGGAGCACTGCAACCGCTTCCTCGATCTCAAAGCAAAGCACAAAGTGGAGAGAAGTTTAGTTGCTCTGACACCTGGAAGCTTCCTACACAGGTAACAGTCAGGATACTCAAGGCTCCCAACTTGATCTTAGTATAGCTGTCCCTTCCAAGAGGCAAATTAGTTACCAGGGCTGCTATGTTTCATCAACATTGCATTTACATTAGATTATCTTTATTTTAAAGTCTGATTCCCCACTGCCTCAAAACCCAGAAGTCACACTCACTCAGACACTAGGGGAGTTCTACTGTAGCCAGTTCCTAGGTCTATGTGGAGTTCTGCCTTCTGTAATAACTTCAGAAGAGTCCCCCAACTATCTCGAGCATGACATGGACAGTCAATGGCAGTTTGGCAGTAGCTATCAGGACATGCATCCCACATGCTCCTGCTGATCTATTCAGCAGACAACAACCCACCTCCCTTTTCATACAGCTCTGCGCAGTTGGGGCACTTTGAGGTCTTCTGAAGTGCCTGGTATTGGCCACTGAGAGACACTTCCTAAGTAGATGAACCAGCAGTCTGATCCTACCTGATAAACCCCATGTTCCTTTTAAAAAGGGGAGGCAGGTGAAAAATATTAATCCTGCCTCCAGCAGCAACAGAATACAGCCAATCCATTCAGGACAGAGTTTTTGATGGGACCCAGTGGCCAAACATACACCAGATATGCAAGAAAAATATGAAAAATTTCACACAGGGCCAGTATTTTACCAGCTCAAAATTCAGAATAAAGGGGTCATTTCTCAGGGTACGTCTACACTACCCACTGGATAGGCGGGTAGCGATCGATCTATCGGGGATCGATTTTTCGCGTGTAGCGTAGATGCAATAAATTGAGCCCCGCTCACTCTCCCGTTGACTGCTGAACTCCAGCAGCGCGAGAGGCAGAAGCAAAGTCGACAGGGGAGCCGCGGCCATCGATCCGCGCCACGAGGACGCGAAGTAAGTGATTTTAATTCCATCTAAGATACGTCAACTTCAGTGTAGACCAGGCCTCAGACTGAACGTGTCAGACAGGATTGGAGTTTGCAGCAGCCTCAGATTTAGCAGATTCATTTTCATGCTATCCAGGCTCCTTTATGGGCTCTCTCTTATGGGAGTGATATTACAGGACTGGAGAAAGCAAAACATGTAGCCCTGATGACCTCCAGCTTCTAAAAAGTGCTAAAGGAAATAGCTTACAGCAGAATTTGCCTTCTGAGAGCATGTTGCCAATGACTACAAGCAAAGTCGCCAGGATCTTGTATTATTACAGACTGACTGAATGGCTTTTGACACTTCTTAGCACAATATATAATCATAGGATCTCTAGGAACTCAGCTCTGTGTGAACAAAACCCTATAAATCTGCTCTTGTGTCACCTTCACTTTATGATCATGGACCTTGGAATCCAAGATTTAAACCAGCAAGAATAGTCTCATTTTCAGGAGAGGAGGCCTGGAGTTACTTCACTTGTTCAGGGAATATCCAAGCCCATGTATGCCCCTCTCTATCTGATTTGTTCTATCCCTTTGCTTTCTGTGGTTTGCCAAGTAGCTGCCAGCCAGCTGTCCACAAACAGGTTCCAGACACCCTCCAAATAACTGAGAACTAAGTGGTTCCTTTAAGGTTTTACATGTGAACAAAACAGTCGTACTTAAACTATCAGACTAAAATGAATACAATGGAAGCTGCTTCCGTCACGCTTGCTGGGAAATTGGGGGTTTCAGGTGAAAGCATGTCCATATCATACAGCCAAAGCACAGTTTGGAATGGACACACCCACATCGGAGAGATTCCAAACTGGAATAGCAGGGGATGTTTGCAGGACTGAGATGCCATGGCCAAGCTGTGCGGGGGGCAGGACCTAGTACAGCACCAACACATACTCTATCTGGCTGTAGGCAGTGCTGATATTTCCATAAAGCACTGGATTCACTCAAAAATGCCCCAAACATTTAAGGACTGTGTATACTATACAGAGCCTGACCCCCAAGCCCAGGATGAATTTGACATGGGTTTAGTGAAGGATTAAAAACATAAAAAATATGTTGAATAAGACCACCAAACATTCAGACACAACAAGTCTCTGTCTTTGACTTCTGGATATCCCTATGCTATCTTCACTGTGGGACATCTCTTTGAAGCAAATCGTGTACTGCTCCAAGTCACTTAACTCTCTCCAATCCCTCTGGTCTCAACTCTCCCAGCTTCTGGTTACACCCAGCCAGTATTCCAATCTGACTTTACGAGTCCTCTCATCTCTCCTACATGCACATTGACTGTTCTCAAGAAGACCTAAGAATCCTGGACTTTCCTTATGGGAAAGAATCAGCCAAGCTATCACCCATTCTTGATCACTGAGTATTTTGTCTCTAACAAGTGGGATTTTTTAAAAAAGTCCTTCAGTTAATTGATTGCCAAACTTCACAGCTTTGTAAAGGCCAGCGTGGCCATTACTCAGAGGGTTCCAAACATTTGTAGCCAGGAACAAACATGGAGCGTGTCCAGGCTAACCTTGATGTGCTAAGTTCCTAGAGCTAATTGGCAATCAGTTAATGAGAGGTACAAAATGCTCCTGTAGAGAGAGACTAAAAGAATGAATCCTTGATTCTGCTTCTGCTGAAATCCTTATTTCTGCCTCTACTTCTGCAATATCTTCCCAATGTTTCTAGAACTCTGCTCTCTAAACTTCCAGGGCATTCAGAATACTGCAGTCTTTACTGTCTTGACCCAGAAAACCAAGACATTCCCTGCCTCAACTCCCACACCCACTGGCTTCCTGGCCATCTCCAAATGGATTTCAAAATTGGTCCCCTAGCTTCCGGAGAGCTGCTGCACTCTAGCCTGGCCTCTTCTCCTCCCACAGTTCTGGGGAGTGAGGGGAAGGGGTGGCACTGTCACTTGAGCTGCTTATTTATCTGGACCTGTATCTGCTTTTCATCTCTCTCCCTAAAACACTGCTGACCCATACCTCCCTGCCCCCATCTTCCCATCCCAGCAGCCCCTCTACACACATACATTCGTTAGCAGCTTTACTATTTGCAGCACCAGATTCTTTCCCTTTGTGACGTGCATTGCATTGGAAACATTCATTCTTTAGAGCGTTGGCTACTTCCTACCTTGGAGTGGAGGGATTCTGGCGATTCCAGCATAAGCAGCAGCTCCGAGTTATCAATCTCCAGCAGCATTCCTGTGATCTTCCCAGCCAAGGAGGCGTGCATGGCATGGATTAGGGGATAAAGGCGTTCACCTGGTCACAACATCAAGGATAGCCTTACACATTATGGAAAAATCCAAGGCGACTTCAAACCATTTCGATTCAATATCCTCTCTCCAGCCCTATCCCTCCTGAGTCCCAGCTCTGATCTTCTCTCATCAGGGTAGGAGGGGTACAGATCCAGGAGATCACTGTTCACACACCAATGCTTTGCTGCAGCAGTGTTCGCAGGCGCCCAGATAACATGTTCCAAGAAAGCTTCCAAGTCCCGCTGGGGGTGCAAATGCACAATCAGGGACGTTACCACTAGTTACATCTTTCTTGACATTGAACCATGGTGAGAGAATTTGCTGCTAAGATGAGGGGCCAGGAACAAAGACTTATACCAGGCAGGTGCTGCGCAAGCTTCCCCCACACAGCTCTGCCAATACCCCTCAGTGCTGGGCACCACACACAGCTTTGCCAATGCCCCTCAGTCCCGAGCACAGCCATATGCCTCCCTGCAGCTGTTCCATTCCTGGGCCTCTCTTGAGCAGAGAATATGCACAGATTGGGACCTGGATGATTTCAAGACTGACAGTGAGCCCGGTGGGTTTAAGAGAAAGCTGAACTCAAAGCCTGCTGAAGTTAAAGGGCTGATGCCCTGACTCACTGTGCCATTCGGCTTCCCAAGAAAAGAGTCAGACATGGCTGCCAGCCAGTCACATTGTGCAAAATGGAGATGGTGTCAACACACAGCTGCTGAGACCTGTTCTACTTGTATGCTGAACGGGGCTGATTCTGGTTCCCAGCCTCTTGCTGCTTGAACAGGAGAAAAACTGAGTGTAGTAGCATCTCCAGCTGCAGCTCTTCAATCCTGCTGTTTTGCACTAGCCCCCATAAATCTGAAAGCCTTGGATTAAAACGCTTCTAGCTATGACAACAGGGTGATGCTTAGGAGACCTCACACGGAAAAAAGTTTGGAGGACTCTGGGGATTAACAAGAGGCATAGTTGCTGCTTCCTTTACAGTCTGTCATTGGGACACGCAGACCAGAACCAGAACCAGAGCCAGACTGCTAGAAAGGAACTAGGTCAGCTTCTCTATCCTGCAAGAGCCGTGGTCCCATCTGCAAATGGAAGTGGGTTTGGAACAAAGTTACTCAGGTGTCATAGTCACTAACAACTGTGAAGTGCCATCCAGGGCTAAGTAATGTGTGAACAGCAACCAGTTTCACTGGCTCAAGAAAGGGAGAAAGGCAGCTTTACCTAGGTGCAGAGATACTAACCAATTAGTCGAGTGAGGAGCCCTATGGAGCTCCTCCCGGAAGATTGCGTGGAGCACTTGCACTGACTTTATTGGTAGTGTTTTGTTGGCATCCTTTCGTCTGTGAGCGACGGCGGGAATTGGTAATGTTTCTAACACGCTGAAAACAGGCCAAAAAAGGTTGCCAAGGCCACGTTTTGGTAGGGTCACGAAAATAACCAGCGTCGCTAGCATTTCTCCGGTGGAACTAGAATTTAGTAATCAAGAAACACAGCATCGCAGCAGATGGCAGCTCAGGGAGAGCTTCCTGGCCCCCAGGGTTCAGGCTAGCAGGCTTTCAGCATGCATGCTGTAGAGAGAACACATGCCAGGGAGCAAGGCTGCTGGCTGAAACCTGTTGCAGCTGGGCTGTATTGAAAGTGCAGCAAGCATGGAGGAAGGGAGAACGGCACATTTCTGACCCACCGTGAAGGGTACTGGGAGAAGGGCGGTATGGAGAGTATTAAGAGTGTCTATTTCTAAGGGAGCTTGCTTGGAGTACCAGTCTAGTGATGGAGGAATGGTCTCTGCTCAATTCTATCTCTGGATGGCCCAAGTACCTTAGGCAAGTGCTCTACCCATGGAATCGACAGCCAGGCAAGTCTCTCTGTAGCTAAGCTCTTTATAGCCTAACAAAGATCCGGATGCAACGTCTCTGCACAGCTTGTGCTCATGCACCGGCACCAGCTGCTCAGTCAGCGGGAAGTGCCAGACTCCATGTGAAATTGAACACTTTGGCAGAGCCTGATCGCCTGCTGGAGACAGCCCCTATGAGGTAAACAGCTGATTGACAGGCCCCCAAACCTTGACAGCAGCAGTGAAGTGTCTCTCTGAAATTCAGGGGAGCCTGAAACATTGTCACCCGGCAGAGCAGGCAAGGTGGAGCTCTCCTTCGTGTTCAGAGCTCACAGGCTTTCCCTTAGCCTGGCCCAGGATGCAGTGACGCATCGCACCCCTCCCACGGGTTATGGAACAAAGAACTACAAGCAAGAGCACCCCACAACAGCCCAGATTCAACAAGAGTTTGTCTCCAAGGCAACAGAAACAATCGCACAGGTTGTGGTAATCCCACAAGTGCCACATACGGGGCTAGGATGAAACCTTGGGCTTGTTGACATGCAATGCACACACAGTGCAGCAACACAGCCAGCAACAGCTCCAGTAGGTTACTATCCTCCTTCTACCGGGTGTAAAGGAACAGCTTCACCGGCACCTACCTAGCATTTGCTTCTGCTCCTGAGGAGGAGCTGCAGCGAGCATGGATGCAGTCAGAGGCTCCTGCCCATGAATATGAACAGCAGGTTCTCCAGCCTGAACAAAGCACAAGGGATAGAATCACTCAGAACAGCAGGAAGCAGCATCTGGGTTAATCAAGGGGCACAAGTCATATTTGAGAAGCAAGGATTCAGGGAAGAAGGGCACGGTCTATTGGGAGGACTTGGTAGTTACAGCCCCTTTTCATCTGGGGATCTCAATGATTAACCTTAATCCCTGTGAGGAAGGCAAGTCAGGGCTGGATTAAGGCAATCCATGGCCTAGGCACATCAGGTGGCCTGGTCTCCACCTAAAATGTAGGTTGACCTAACTATGTCACTCAGGGCTGGAAAAAATTTCACAGCAATGGAAAAAAACCCTTCCACCGATGCAGGAGGCTTTATAGCTGTGCTGCTGTAGCATAGACACGGCCTGTGTCCCTGCCCAGAAAGGCAGGGCCCACTTATCAGCCCCTTCACTAGGAGTGGCAACAGAGCCCTGTTCTCCACACCAAAAGGCAGGAGTGGCAGTGGGGAGAGGCTTGCTTACCCAGCAGCAGTCCGGATGCGTGCGTGGGGGTGAGGGGTTGTGCCTGCTGCCCTCTCCTGCCACACAGCTCTCAGCTGGAGTGGTGCTGGCAGGGCCCCTCAGAGCAGTGGGGTACACCACTGGAGTGCACTGGGGACTATTCACACCTCTGCGAGCTAGCGTGTAGGGAGCCTAAAGCAATGAGACTTCGCTTGACTCAGGTTTTCAAGCTTTTTATTCACAATCATGAGGCTAGAAAGTTAATTTCAGCTTTCATTAAAAATAAAATAAAATAAAATAAAAAATAGTGGTATAATCACACAACTCCAGCAGCTGGGTCCCTAAGCAGGAACCTGTAGTGCCTAGGCCTTAATCCAGCCCCAAGGCAAGTTGCCCCCATTTTGCAGATGAGAAGCCTGAGCTGCGCTGATTGTGAGCTGCCCATGGTCACACACGAATCAATGGCAGAGCCAGAAGTGGCCCCCAAGAGCCTGGAATCCCAGTCCCCTGCCCTCATCACTAGAGCACAGCTCCGTTAAATCGCTGGCTTCCTTCAGGGCCACCCGCACCCAGGGGCTTCCAGATAGCATCTCTCTAAAAGGCACAAGAGACTTGTTTTTAGCATTGCTGAAAGCCATTTGAGGAGTCCCATTTTCAGTACTAGAGGAAGAGCTTCCCCATTCCCACAGAGGAGGAGATATTCAATTCCAGCTTTGCTACCAGCATTAAGAAACAACTCTTCTAAGTGGCAAGGGCCTGGCAGTTTCCAACCAGGCAGATAAAAGAGAGCGGAGTCAGAATACAAAGAGAATCTTTACGCTTCAGGAGGGAGACTAAATTCCATCTCCTCTCCCCTCCCCACACTGGGACTCCCAGTATCTGGGCTGACCAGATTTGGCCCAGCTGATGGTCTCCATGGAGAGTGAGGGATGCACCAACGTATCAAATGGAGCAGACTACAGCACATAGATGAGGCATCCACACAAGGCACTAGACCCAGCATGCAATGCTTTGCATTGATCTGAGTTGTCTGGCTGGTAAAGTCAAGATGCAGCTCTATGATTGGGTGCCTGCCTTTCCTATCTACAGGCTGAACAGCCAGATGGCAGTGCTCAGTGGGCAATGCTTTAGCCACCCTGTCCTCTAACAGGACCATGCAAGATAGAGCAACTCCCTAAAGGTTAGGGTTGCCAACTGTCTAATCACACAAACACAAACACCCCAGCCTTGCCCCTTCCCTGGGGCTCTGCCCATGCCCCGCCCCTTCTCAGAGGCCCGTCCCACTCACTCTATCCCTGCTTGCTCTCTCCCACCCTCGCTCACTTTCACCTGGCTGGGGCAGAGGGCTGGGGTGCGGAAGAGGGTGTGGGGTGCAAGCTCTGGCCGGGCAGCGCTTACCTCGGGCGGCTCCCAGTCGGCAGCACAGCAGGGCTAAGGCAGGCTCCCTGCCTGCCCTGGCCCCGCGCCTCTCCCAGAAACGGCCGGCACATCCCTGGGGAGTGGAGGGGGATAGAGGTTGCCGCATGCTGCCCCTGCTTGCAGGCACTGCCCCTGCAGCTCCCAATGACCACAGTTCCCGGCCACTGGGAGCTGCAGAGTCTGTGCTCAGGCAGTGCATGGAGACCCCTGCCCACCCTCAGGGGCTGCAGGGATGTGCCAGCTGCTTCCGGGAGCGGTGCGGGGTCAGGGCAGGCAGGAAGCCTGCCTTAGCCTGCTGTGCCGCTGGACTTTTAGGGGCCTAAAATCTTCTGATTTGGTTTCAGTATCCTCCAGGAGATAGAGCCCGATTCCGGGATACTCCCGGCGAAACCAGGAGGGTTGGCAGCCCTACTAGAGGTGCGAGTCCATCCTTCCTCCACCCCCACCAGAAACTCTTTAGCAGCAGCAGAGTTCTCATCAAATGCAAATGGGAACACCAAAGGCCTTTCGGAACTTGGCCGCCATCTTTGCACTGCAGGGGCTCAGGAAACACAAGCTAGTTTTGAAATGGCCACAGTTCCGCATTCTATTCCGCTTATCCCTCCCTGTGACTCTCTAGCAGATCGCTGGGTCCTGCCCCAGCCTCAGCATCTCTAGGACAAAATCCTGTGAATGGGTTACCTGTTGTACCAGCATAGGTGCCACGCTTCCCATCGGCTGGATGTTCCTCACTGCTGAGGAGTACTTATACTGTGGCACACCCCGCGGCAGGGATGGTGAGCTGGGTGCACGGGCACCAAGCGTCTGGGTCCCTATGTTGGCTGGAAGAGACACAGGAACATTAGCAAGGAAGCGACGTGCCAATAAGCATCTGCACATGCTTTAACTCTACACCTGCCAAGAGCGTGAAAGCAGCATGCCAAGCAGATCAGGCAAAATACACCCCTCACAACTTGAATGTCACCCACACGTTGCTTTGAAGTTCAAAACGGCTACGTGCTCTCCTAGCGCAGAGTAATCAATCAGGGGAGTGGCGGGATGTCAACGAATGGACCTGTCTTTTTCATTCCCCACCCACAGATTGATGCCTCTCAGCATCAGCAGCTGAAGGGCAGCACCATGCCCTGGTACCAAGGAGCTTGCCCCAGGACTCCTACTGCGAATGCATCAGTGAGGATGGCACGGTGCTCACTCACAGCAGGAGCCACAGACAGCATGCTGCCTTTCATGCAGGAGCAGGAGACTGCCCTCCTCCTGTTGCCTGCCTGACTCCGCAAAAGGACAAAGAAAACTGAGGAGAAACAACGATGGGCCCCTCCAAACCCTCCTCCTCCCCCCTCACCCACCCACCCACATACGTACATGTGGGCTGTATCCATTTCACATGGATTGTGGGGCCACCAGAACTCCCACTTCACCATTTGCATTATAGCTTCCTAGTGCACCCTGCTCCAAAAACTCATTGGGGAACCACTTTCATTCCCCTCAGCTACCAGAAGCCCAGAACCCTGCCCAAGAGAATGGACTCAACAAGTGTCTCTGACACCAACTGCTTCACATTAAATGAGCAGGCAAAGAACAGAAAAGACTGAGGGCCAAATACAGGAGCAAGTCTAAGTGCCACAAGGACAAGAGAGAGAGAATGAATTTAGGCCAGTGCAATTTATTCTCTTGCCTGGCACCTCCAGCCAGTAAATTACACATCTTAGACAACCTCAGGCTCGTACCTCTTACCAACACGCAGCTTCTGCCTCACCCCCTTTACACATCACCTAGAATTTGGCCAACTAAGTCCGAGTGTGAGACTGACCTGGTGTAACTCTCACACTAAGGAGCCAGAAATGCAGAGAGTAGCAAGGAAAGCAACTAAGTCCTACATACACATTACCTCCGAATCTGGCCCTCAGATTCTGCTGTTGAACCTGCTCAACTCTCCACCACCACTTCACTTACGCTAGTGAAAAGTGTCTGACAAGCCACTGAGTCTCTTATAGGTATCCTTTGACTTGGATACCTAACACAAGAGGCCAAGACAGTCAAACCCCATTCCCCAATCCTGCAGAAGCAAGAGCTGCATGTCAGTAGGTAAGCCCGGAGGGGATGAACTAGATGCAGTCATGGGCAGGCACTCACTGCTCAGAGGAAACCCTCAGAGCAAGAGCTAAATCAAATCTAAAGGCACAAGATAAGCACGGAGCAGTTTCAGACCATTCATCCCTGTCAGTCTCTACTATAAGCACTGGCAATTTCTATTTTACTTGGAATCTGAAAATCTTTGTTGTTGTTTAACTGGAAACATTAAAAACCACTTCCTTTGTCCAGGGAATCCCTTTAAATCTGTTTTTGCCTGGAGAACACACACTGCCTGAATGTTAAATCTAGAACTGTGGTCATTACTACTGAACTGCATACGGTGGAACCAATCAGGATCAGGGTCCTTTTGTGCTAGGCACCGACCTGAAGACGACAACATTCCCTGAACTACAAACCCATGCACTACTAGTGCTGTCTGAGGCCTTGTCTACACTACGCATGAAAGTCTTTCTACGCTACACAATTTGAGTTACGTGAATAGCGTAACCCAAGTCAATGTAGCTTAGATCTACTTACCGCGGGGTCCACGCTACTACTCCCCTGACTCTTCTCGATCCGGTGGAGTACAGGAGTCAACGGGAGAGCGATCAGTGGTCGATTTAGCAGGTCTTCACTAGACCCGCTAAATCAACCGTCGATCCTCCGATAAGTGTAGACAAGCCTTAAGTCCCCTGAGTCCATTGGGGACACGGGACACTACACCATTCTACTGCAAACTTTTGGGGTGAATTTTTACCTACACTCCAACTTCGAAGGAAGAGAAGGCAAGATTTTCAAAATCCCCCTTCCCCACACCACCATTAATAGGCTCAGTAGAATTCAATTTCTATTTCTTTATTTTTATAATGTTGACAGGTAATATCAATGTTTACTGGGAAAGATTTAAATTTCCACAGGTACGGGAAATTATTTAATGACAGTAGATGTTGAGATTCAAAAAAGTTACGTTTTATAAATTACAAATTGTCAACATCACATGTCAAACTAGACAAAGTCATTAGCTGGAAATCAAATTCTAATAAGTTCTCAAGCAGCATTTTTCTAATTTTGCCTATCTGCAATTTTGATCATCACTAGTGGAAATATTTCTGTCAGTCTGTGTGTGTACTGTGAAATCTACATTTATCGACAAAAATCAAATCCTCCCAAGCCTACCCATGAACAACTGCACAAGCCAACCTTTCCTCCAAAAGGCGGAGAGAGAGAAAGAAACAAGATTGTGGCCAACGCCCTCCTGGACACACATTCACTAGATACTTGTAACCTGCTGCCTCCTTGACTTACCCACTCTCTGGGCATGCGGTGGCACTCGGGGCACCTGGGTAGATGCCTGTCTCATGGTGCTGATGTTGGATAGCAGGCGCCTGGGTGGAGCTGCAGCCCTCAGGATTGGGGTAGCCGTGTGGTAGGCGGCTGTAACGATTGAACACATTGTAAATTTCCCGATGGTGAAGACGCGGAAGGAAACGTCTGTGCTGGGATGTGAGCCCGAAAGGCAGTGTTTACCGGTAGGGTGAGAGAATGAAGGGTTTGACACGGAGACAAGAGGGGAGGCCTTTTCTCTTACTCGGTGCAATGCAGGCAGCTTTGCTTCCCAAAACTTATTGCCTGCAGGTGACCCACCAGCCAACCGTTTCCCCCTTAGCTGCCTGGTTTGTGCTGCTTTTAGAGAGCGTTCAGTCCTGAACTACCCCAGCACCAGAAGGAAAAAACCAAAACCACACACCAAGCTGCGCAGAGCAGACACAAAAGCACACTGTTGCTCCCCTCCACCACACACAGACTGCCTGTCACAGGGGGTCAGAGGAGGCACAGCAGATTTAGACTCACTCACAGGGAGGCCTGGAGGGCTGCGCGCTCCACCGAGGGGCAGGACGGACTGGGGCAACTGGGCTAGGACTGTAGAAAGTAGCTCTGGTTTGTGGCTATGAAAGGAGCAGAATACAGAGTCTCTCACTCGCCAGCGTGAGTCAGTTAGTACAACCCTGCAGCAGCAGCGACAGAGACCGTAACTCGGGAACTGCAGACGTGACTGGATGAACGGATCGAAGCAGAGCTCAACAGATCCCTTCGTGAAATTGGCAGCAGCATGAGACAAACACTTCCATAAGTGACTGACATGCCTACAGACCCAGGACCCATTAACGCCCAATCTGGAGGCTAGGGAAATGTTAGTACCCACGTAAGGAGGCCAGTCAGGGCTAGGATATCCTGAAGGACTGGAGTCATTAGTAACTTCTGGCACAACAATAAAGGGGGAAAGCCTCAGATGGCAAGTCTGGTGAAATCTCTAGGGGGAAATCATAGCTCTGCGGTTAAAAGCAGAGGATAGGCCTGTGATAATTCAGATATTTAAACACCGAGCGTCTCAGAAATCTCTCTATAATGCCAATCACACCAATGCATTCTAGGCATTTATACCACATGCAGTGCCATGTCCTGAAGTGTTTTACAGGCCCATTTCCTGCTGCTTCCCTTCCTGTTGCCTGTACACCTTCCAAGTGTCCCATTCCTCTGCTCCTCCCACTCACCTCTGCACCTTCTATGCCACCCCAACACATCAGCTCACACCCTCTCGTCTAACACACGAGCCCCTTCTCCATGTGCCTTCGCCTGCATCACACTTCTTCTGCCAGGCCTTTCAACCATAATCCACTCGGTATGCCACTCACAGCAAGCTCACTTGAATCTCACTGTCTGTACAAAGTGGCCAAGATTTTTTAAAAATGGGTGCCCAACATGGATCCGGGTGCCACTTTGGGTACCCAATTACATGGCCTGATTTTCAGAAGTGTTGAGAAGGCAGCACTGTGTGTTCCAGCACTTCTGGGGAACACAAATAAACAAACAGTCCATTCATTAAAGGGTCTACACACGGACTTAGGAGCCAGCCTTAGGCAGCCAGTTTTGAATATTTTGCCTATGGTGTTTACACACTGTACTATGTACACCAGTTAGACTGTAAGCTCTTGGGGGGCAGACACTCTTTGAGGTCGGCAGCGCTGGGTACGCTGACAGTGCTCAACCAACAACACAAGCACGCAGGGCAGACTGAGTCAGGTGAAGTGTGGCACATTAGCCCATCTGTCCATCAGGTAAGCAGAGAGATGATCAGGACAGATTCTAAGGGTAACCAATTCTGCATCAGCTTGGTGTGTCGTAGGGTGGAAGGACGGATGGGCTGAGTGGGATTTGATAGCTGCTTTCAACCACCTGAAAGGGGGTTCCAAAGAGGATGGATCTAGACTATTCTCAGTGGTACCAGATGATAGAACAAGGAGTAATGGTCTCAAGTTGCAGTGGGGGAGGTTTAGGTTGGATATTAGGAAAAACTTTTTCACTAGGTGGGTGATGAAGCACTGGAATGGGTTACCTAGGGAAGTGGTGGAATCTCCTTCCTTAGAGGTTTTTAAGGTCAGGCTTGACAAAGCCCTGGCTGGGATGATTTAGTTGGGAATTGGTCCTGCTTTGAGCAGGGGGTTGGACTAGATGACCTCCTGAGGTCCCTTCTAACCCTGATATTCTATGAGTGCTTAGAACAGAGCAGCATTCAGAATGACACCTGTAGCTTTGACATCCTTAGAATTACAATCTTTGGTTTGTCATCTTTAGGGTCCCAAAACAAGCTATTTGGTTCAATTATTCTCAGTGCTGGAGGTGCTGAGGTGCCAAAGAATCAAATACACCGCCCCTCCCCCCCCCCCCCCCCCCCCCCGACAGGTGAGTCTGGCCCTAGGCAAGCTCCTCAGACTCCATATTAGTCCCAGAGGAGTGGACGGGGCTTCACCTGTGGGATGGCAGGCAAGAAGTACCCCGTGGGTGCCTGGAAGGAGCCAAGGAGAGGGCCAGGCAGGGCCCTCATGGTGGCCAATCTCTGCATATACTGGTTGGTGAGAATCGCTTTTCTTTCCTCCTTTCTTTGAGCGAGGGCAACGTACAAAGGCTTGGTGCTGACGATCCGTCCATTCATTTCCGTCACGGCCTTGGTAGCCTCTTCTGGGGAGGAAAAACATACAAACCCAAACCCTTTGCTGTGTCCACCCTCTGTCATCACCTAAAATTAGATTAGAACACAACAAAGTCCACTGAATGCCAGGCACTCCATCCGCGTATCACACAGAGCTGTCATCACAGGTGGGGACGTGAGCAGGGAGGGAAACAGTGGACAGCAGCCAGCCTCCAGACTCAGAGGCAACCGACACTGTGGCCTGAGGCTCTAGGGACTGTGTGGGACTGATTTATTTCAAGCAAGGTTGGAGGCAGGAGCCCTGGGTGCAGCCATCATACAGTGCAAGTCACATGTAATAATCAAGGGTGATTTTTTCTAAGTGTCTATTTCTAGGCACCTATTCCCAGCTGACTTCAAAACACAACAGCTCTAGTAGCAGTCCAGCATGCTGTCACATGTGGGTGAGGCAGGGGACATAACGGAGCTGGATTCCTGACCTGAGTTCCCCAGGCTAGCAGGGACTGTGAGCACTGCAGAGGCAGCAGATACTCCCTGCTGCTGTGGGAGACTATAAGTGATTTATTTGCATAATCTGAAAAGCTATAGGCGAAAATGCAAGCCAGTCACAACTCAAGTGCCGGGGAGTGAGGCTTACGCAGGCCCAAAGTCTAGGACTTGCTATGTTCAGTACCAGTGCCCCATAAAGCACCGCCACACCAAGATCAGTGACCATTTAGGATCTAATGCCTTGTGAATTAGACTCCCCATGGTAGTCCAGTTCTCTTACCTTTGCACTAGTAATGGTACCATATGGAGAGAACTCCTTCCTCAGCCGCTCATCATCAATACCATCATCCAGGTTCTTCACATATAAATTTACCCCCTAAGAACAGATAGGGCTATAACTAGATTTCTCCAAAAAGGACAGCAAGCCTCGCAAAATTCAGGATGGCTACAGAAGGCCCACAATAACTGTTCCATTAGGAACTTGTTCTGCTGTGTCTAACTGACACCTTCCCAGAAGACCATATTTCCAACCTACTCTATTAATACAAATCCTCCCTTTTTTCTGGGCATGAAAGAATGTGGCAGATACAGTGAAGCCACTTACTTGCCGTGGGTGTTTAGGACCACACTGGTTTTACCCGCTCCTCACTTGTAGGTGTCGCCTATAAGACACACCCCGGAGGAGTGTGTAACACAGGGAACTGGGCTGGCTTCTTTAAGGATCCAGTCCCACAAATGCATATACATGAAATCCCAGCACGCCGGGCAAGCAAGGAGGCTCATTTCCCCGATAGAGATTCTGGCTGCCGTTGGGATTTTCAACAGCGCTCGCTCAGCAATGGGCATGCCTTTGTATCTGGAAGGTCTGAAAGCTTCCCTTTGAGACTAGGAGGCTCAGTAGAGACATCCCATGCTGTTACTCCATCTGGCGACCATGCCAGAGAGCCAACAGGCACGTGGCATGAGGCACCTCTATTTCTTTCCCATTACCTGGTATCTGCTCACTCTTTCCTGTTTGATCTGTTCAAATTTACGCTTCAGTTCGCTCTGACGCTCCATCCTCTTCTGAGCTCGGCCAACGTACACCATCCGGCCATTGATCTGCTTCCCGTTCATGTCTGCCACAGCCTGCCAGGAGAGGATCCCAAGTCTAAGCACAAAGAGAAGCCACAGCCCCAGAGCCCTCCCAGCCCCCCTTTGTGTAGGCTTTATTTCTCCCCATTGCTATCAGAGATCTTTCAAAATAAAAGGTATAAAAGCAGATTTGCTTCCAAGTTTGGATTACAGGGCAGATAAGAGCTTCCCTTTGCATAGGATGACTGCCCAGACAGACTCACTGGCCACCCAAAACACACGTTGTTAACAAGAAGCTACAGAATCTTTCACACTAACAGATCGGTTAGTTGCATTTCAGCAGCTGGCACCAGTCTGCCCCTGCTCATGAGAATAAAGGCCCAGCCAGGCTTCTAAATGTCACAGACTCAATTAAATATATAAAGCAAAAGACCCTCTTGCCTTCTGGGCTTCTTCGTGCTTCTCAAAGTTGACAAACCCAAACCCTTTCGAGCGACCAGTGTCGTCCATCATAACTCTGACACTCAGTGTCTTCCCTGCAAACAGAAGAGTGCAGTGCCCTGAGAACAACCTGGAGCAGAAAGATACTGTCCACCAAGGTCTCTGCTCACAGCTTGAGGAAATCACCCCTGCCCCTCTCTCCCTCCCCCATCTCCTGCTTTGGTTAACGATCACAAAGACTTTGTTAGAGGTCAGGCCAGTGCTGAGTGATGTGGGGGCAGTGGCAGCAGCACCCCACGTGTTGGGGTGACTCCAAAAATACACTGGTGCAGAATGGGGGCAATAACAAGAGTCTATTGCAGTGTGGACAGTCCCCTGCCAGCTAAGGCATCCCAACTAACAGGAGTGACACAATGCTGGTAGCAGGTAGATACAGGCACTCCAACTGACTAGCCTGGTCTCTCCAGGCCCTCCCCACAGGAACTATACAGCCAGATGAGTCATGACCCAACATATCTACTGGCTGGCACAGCAGACCTGGGTTCTATTCCTGATGCCCAAGGTTACACAGTAAGTCACAAGTTCTGGGGCCTCAGTTTCCTCATCTACAAAACTGAGATAAATATCCCCATCTACCTTACTGCGAGGAATCTAGTCACAGAAACGCAGCCTTGGAGAAGCACAGATGAAAGGCACTACAGAAATGTTAGATTTAGTAATTCTCAAGCACCAGCAGTGTGCTCAGCGCTCGGCAACAAACAGACCTTGTTCCAAGAACTTAGGAGACAGTCACAACCCACTACAAGACCAAGAGGGAAAAAAGCAAAAGTTATTCTAAATTCAGACTAGTAATTTAAAGGGATTTAAAGGACATTTACCTTTCTGTAACTGGATTCCATGCTCTGGCACAGCTTTGAGAAGTTCTACTCACTCACTTGCCTGGGGAGGGCAATTGTTTGTGGTTTGTTTTGAAAAGCAAGTAAGCCAGTAGTCATCCTCCATCATCATGGTCAAGAGCAGATAATCAATGATTAAATTAATGACAGTTCTGCAAAGCTGCACTAGATGACTGCAGTCATTTGGAATGACTGGCGAGGTCCTCAGCTGGCTTTGTTCTTGGATAAGTGTTACCACTAAAACTATTACACCTCTACCCCGATAATAAGGCGACCCGATATAACACGAATTTGGATACAACGCAGTAAAGCAGCGCTCCGGGGGGGCGGGGCTGCGCACTCCGGTGGATCAAACTAAGTTCGATATAACGTGGTTTCACCTATAACGCAGTAAGATTTTTTTGGCTCCCAAGGACAGGGTTATATCAGGGTAGAGGTGTACATAAATAAGAGAAGAGGTCTAACTCCTCACTTAGGCTCTTTCCCTTGTACATACTCCTTGGTCCCACTGCCTCCAATTCACCATCCACCGGGCAGATTTTGCTATAGAAACGCTACTCACCAAACTTGGAGAATATTTCCCGCAGTCGGTCATCATCCATATCATCCCCAAAGTTCTTGATAAAGACATTGGTGAATTCCATCGCCCGTGCCCCAAATTCTGCCTCCCGCTCTCTGCGGGATTTAAAATGGCCGACAAAGCTGCAGAAAGTAAACGGAGGCACATGAATCCTCACCATACATCCATTGGGCAGGGGAAAAGGACATGGGAGCCCACTGGTCAGTGGAGTCGCTCCTAATGGTGACTGTCGCTTTAGCACTAGTAACAACTGTGTATTTTTGCATCTCAGCAACCTGAGCAGATCTGACCTGCACACTCCCCCTATCCCCACAAACACTGGCTATTGTTACGTAACATTAATGCTGCAGTAGCATCGAGAGGCCCTAGTCAGTACAGGGCCCCCCTTTGCTGGGGGCTGTACAGACACAGAACAACAGACGATCTCTGCTCCAAGGAGCGCACAATCTAAGAGCCATCCCATACCAGACATTGCTGAGGGGATCTCACCGGATCAAGCAGATCCTAAAGGAATTCAATTATTTGC
Organism: Trachemys scripta elegans; assembly: GCF_013100865.1. NCBI lineage: Eukaryota > Metazoa > Chordata > Testudines > Emydidae > Trachemys > Trachemys scripta. The sequence goes on along the minus strand of NC_048309.1, from coordinate 19,795,496 downwards.
CCTCTCTCCCTCCTAGATGGTGTACGGTCTGCCCGTCCTCCCTGCAGTGCCAGCTCCACCCTCAGTGGATCCCTGCCCTTGCATCCCAGCTGGGCAGTAGTGGCAATACACAGGCAGCGATCTAGAGCTCACTAGATCCAAGAACGCTGAGGTCTTTCACAGAAGGGGAGCGGAAGGGAGGGCTGGAGAAGGCTAAATCCTCTTTCCTTCACCTTATCTTAAACTGAATTCTTAGGGAGTCAGGGACCAGTACAGAGCTATGGACATCTGCGGTGCTGCATCACCAACATGATGTACGCCTGCTCTTGCCTGGACTAGGGATTTGTTCCCTCTGTGCCAGCAGTTCTCAGCCTCCATACTGCAACCCTACCAGGATCAACAGCATCATGCCAAAGCCCAGTGAAAAAAGGGCAGAAACAGCATAGGCCCTAACAGGGAACATGTTTGCCCACTGAGCAATGCCGATTATGCAACACCACACTGAACAAATACCGATAACCAAGAATTTAGTTACTATATAAAGGCCACATTCAGAGAGGGCTATTGAAGGGAGAAGCAGCACAAAATGAGGATCCGATCCCGCCCCCTCCCCACTTACACCTTGCGGTCATTGAGCAACATCCCGTTCATGGTGTCAATGGCCCGATTCGCTGCCTCATGAGTCTCAAAGTGAACGAAGCCATAACCGCGGGATCCGTTCTCATCACAAACCACCTGCCAAGAGAGAGGCAGAGTCAGACATGGAAGAGCCTGAAAAAACAGAAGGCAGACCTCCCCACACTCCACCTGGGGAGACCTCCCTAGCAGCCACCCACGCCAAATCCAAGTCCCATCGCCAAGGAACATTCAGCCTCACTGGCATCTGCTTTTCACCAAGCTACAATACCTAAAGCCCCATGCTCATGACACACTGTCCCGTGTGGGATAAGAGTACAGGTCACAAGCTCAGCTCCCAGGGTTGACAGAAGCTGGAAACACCATTGAGAAAACGTGCTGAGCTCCCGAGATAGGAAGTGGTCTGCACTGCTCTCAGGAGATCCCTTCTAGCTGAGTCAGAGTGCATCAGCTCTGAAGCGAGTTGCATCCAGCCTCCTTTGCCAGCGGAAATAAGGTAGCAGCGCTCCTCCCCAAAAACCCTTTAAGTCTCCTATTCACTTAATGGGTGAAAATGTAAAGAAAACCATACAAAACGATGCAAAGAGAATTCAGATCTCAACCGGTTTGACAACCCTGGTGGTAAAGTGCAGGCAAGTCCTAAGATAAATCTTGTTCTTGCAGCAAAAACATACGTACCTTGCAAGAAAGGATATTCCCAAAGGCTGAGAACGTATCGTACAAGGCTTTGTTGTCAATGGAGTCGTCCAGATTCTTGATAAAGACATTCCCAACCCCTGATTTCCTGAGGCCAGGGTCTCGCTGGGACCACATGATTCGAATGGGCCGACCTTTGATCACTTCAAAATTCATGGTGTCCAAAGCCCTCTCAGCTGGCAGGAAACATGCGCATTTATTATGAACCAGTGAAGACAATTACAAGGAGAGAAGAATTGTGACATGGCCTGAAATTCCACCTACTGTAACACTGGCTGTCTGCACAATCAGATTGTTACAAGGAGCAGGGAAGTGTTATTTCCTCATTGTTGGGAAAAAGACCCCATTAAATCACAACCAGAGAGGCAGCCTAGGAGCTATTTTGCAAGCCAGGTTCCAAGCCACAGTAGACACACCAGACAGTCCTCTAGTAACATGTACAACGGAGGAGTCAGGCGATGGGCTCTGTTCATGTAGCCACCCAAAGCTCATCTACAGGAATCAGAGAATCCTTTTGCCCATTAGCACTGAAGAAAACTCCCCATTTGTCATTCACAGTAAACTGGAACAACCTTAAACCTGGCTGCCCATGTTCTTTCTGCTTTGAGCAATAGAGGATTTCAGTCTCCAGTGCTACTGACCTGGCACCCTTCACCCGCTGTAACCTCATTCCAAAAATCAAAGATGTCTTAGAAGTTTTGCCATTTACTTCAGAATCATCTTAGTTAAAATGAGAACAAATCCCTGCCTAGCAGTTCTGATGCTAGAAAATGAGAGTCCCGTACAGTTTATCACTGTCATCATGAACACACACATGGCAATACCGCTTTCCCCTGCTCTGCTCTCAGAGGAGGACAATCAAGTCAAATATACCTTTGAGCGCTTGGAGGAAGGTTATTCATGCATGTTGACTTTTTCACCTGGGTAGAAAACTCAACTGTAGGGTCCTTGGTGTCTCCCCTCCCACCCTCTATCTAGGCACACACATGTGATTAGACACTCAGATACCACACTGATGGGCACCACATAAGAACCCAGCACAGATTTAGACTAGAACCAAGTGAAAACAAAGCATTAAGTCAGTATTTATTTTGAACCTGGTAGCCTTAACATGACCCATGTAATCAGCCCTCACACCCCATCCCAAACCACAGATTTAAAAGACAACTTTCCAGAGGTTACGTTTTATCAGGCTTACCATCAGCGGGCTGCTGAAAATTTATGTAGGCATAACCGAGCGATCGACGTGTGGCAACATCCCGACAAACTCTGATGGACATGATCGGTCCAGCAGGTGAGAACTTCTCATACAGCATGGCTTCGGTCACATCTGGGTGAAGATCTCCCACATACAAAGAAGCTAATGGATATCCAGGGCCACTAGCGTTCATGGTCGACCACAAAGCTTAACTTTAAAGTGAAGCAAGACCTAGTTACTTACTGTGGCACAGAAAATATTTTTGTGCCAAGATAATAGAATATGGACTTTGGTTACATGCAGCAACCACCAATTAAAGTCTCATCCCAAACCCTCAGTTGCCTAGAAAGAAGTTGGCTGCAGTGCAGAGAATAGAATGCAGAATCCATAAGTTCTCTCTACTAACACATCAGGACTGAACTACCCTCCAGGTATACCACAGACCCAGTATTTTCAATAAGGCTTTGCTCTCACTTATATTGATAATGTAAAGCTTGAATGGTTTATGTATATTACCAGAACCCTGTTCCCCAGCTTGAGCAAGCTATACGACAATAGGATACTCAGCTGGGGTGTTGTTCGTTATTTTAAGAGATGCCAAATGGAATTTCATTCCACGGTAAGCAAAACAACCCAATGGATTTGTATTATAATCCCTTATACTGTATTAGTTTTCTTCCCCTGTTCTTCAGGCAGAAAAGCAAATCCAAGGACCATGGAGGGCATTTTCTGTAATAGACGTTTCCTATGAAGGTGTTACCATTCGTAGTATGACATCATAGCTTTCAGTATCACTGTATATTGTACTATTCCAGGGTGACATCACACTGCAAGATTCAATGTTGCTGAAGCAGAGTGCATTGGGAGCCATTGTGTATGTTTTGTCATAGATCTAGAAGGATATAGGACAGACATACATGCTGTAGAAGTTGGAGGCTGGCAAATGGTCTCTTAAGGAAAGGCTAAATAGTTGGGGGGGGGGGGAGAATTTGTGGGAGTAGGGTAAAGTGGCAGAGCCTGTACAACCTTGGGCAAGTCACACACTGTACTTCCCCTGCTATACAACAGAGATGACGCTAATAGTCCCCTGTCCCCCCCCAGAGGGATCCTTAAGGGAAGGATAGTGGGCACAGATATCCTAGCAATCCCTGACAACCCAGCCCCTCACTTCAGAGGACTGAGGCCCAAACAAAACTATTCCATGTTCCACTCGAACACTAGCAAAAATTAAACAAAGGCTTTCAGGCAGAATATCAAAGAAAAATAATGGACTGAAATAAATGGCTGATGATGAGGCACCAACCAGTGTAACCAAGGTTTCTAGGCATGGTACAACCACCATTTGTTCTGGTACCATGGACCAATGCAGTGAGAACAAGATGCCAGGAGAGGTTATCAGTCCAAGAATCACTGCACCTCCAACCCACCACATGACGTACTCTTATCAAGATTCCTGGAATCGGATGTCTGGGAGAGTATGTCTTTAATTGCACGGTTAACCTGGGCTCTTACGCAGGTTTTAATCTTCACCCCTTACCAGATACACAGAAAAACTTCTAACATGGGTTTTCAATGTCTTAAGCCCAGGGTAGCTTTACTTTAACTCTGGCTGGAACACATCTACTTTGCAGTGAGGATGCAGACTCCCCCCCTCCCCCGCCCCACAAATCACTGGAACGCTGATAATCCTCCAAACCCCTTCCCACAGTTCTCCCCGAAGAACAGACAAGTTCTCCTGCAACTTGCAACCGACTGGGAAAGAATCAGAGCATCTCAGCACAAAGAACCAGTGGATATATCACCAGACACACACAGACAAGTGCAGAAACAGTGAGGCTGCAGTAATGCGGCTAGGGCTTTGCAGTGGGGATGCTCATTCCTGGGCTAGGATAACCCAGGCACTGGTCACCTGAGTTGAACTGTGCAGTGAAGTCATACCTCTAGAGCAGGGGTAGTCAGTAGGTGGAGCATGGGCCAAATCCAGACCATCAGACGCTTTTGAGCGAACTGTGAAACCTTTTTATTTAATTCTTATCATTGTTATTTTTTTGTATTATTTTCTCTGAAGTCTGGATCTTGACTATACCCTGATCAAGAAATTTGGACCTTGATAAAAAAAATATATAACTGATTACCCCTGCTCTAGAGGTAAACCAAGTGCTAGTGGCAGAATTTTCTTGGTAGCACTTCCAGGCCCCTAGGATTCACTCCCTGCCGAAGTACTAACCTAGCCACTTCCAGAGCTGCAAGATACAGGCCTTTGCCCAAGTCTTCCCAACTGATTAAATCCTCACTGGCTGGTAAAGAGTCCTGTTGGTTTCTCTCACTGAGATTTTTCAGGTCTCAATTTAAATGTTACAAGGCTCCTTAGACAACACAGTGATGGGTGCCAAATCAGTGTTTGAAATAAATATATATATAGTACAGCACATGATTATTGTATGTTAAATACTTAAAAGTCATCTACCAGCTTTGAGTCACAGCCAAATGCTGATCTCTGGAGAAGTTTGCATCAGCTCCTAAACTCAGTGCCCCGGTGTGACATACCAAGAGATTCTAACTTCTGAAGTAACTGAAAAGCACCTCCCATGGCCCTCATGCAAATATGTTCACCCCCACAAGCACAGGCTCAGGAAGGAGATGTTAACAACCCTCTACAGCTGGTGAGAAGGCTGCTGTTTTGTAAGGCCGTTAGCCACCACATTTGGGCCAATGGCAGAAGCTTCTTCATCTGTGTGGACAAATCTGGATAAAGCTGGAAACGTGGCATAAGCAAGACTACTAAAACAAATAAATCAATACGCTGGGAAGGGGGGGGCGGGAGAGAAAAACTAGGCAATGAGATCGCAAGCTGCCTTTTCAAATCCATCCCATTTTGCCTGAGGATGCTAGTTTTGAGCCATGAAAAGTCACATAGTCAAATGTCATCTTGCCTTACGTGTGCAGCCCGCAGTAAAAGTGCAGCCCACCAACAACTAAGCTAAAGATGGTGGAGATGGGGTTTCCACTCCAGCAAATAACAGAGCCCGCATCAAGACCACCCTGAAAGCTCAGGCAATCAGGAAAGAAACTTCAACGGGGAATAGAATAAAACTCAGCCCATGGTATCAGTCAGGTCACAGCAGAAAGAAACCTGGTCTCCATGTGTTCAGAAGTGGCCTTTAGTCCATAGTAAAAGAGAGTAGTCTGAGACTAGAACATGTAAGAATTTTGGAATCCTAGTCTCCAGAAATGGTCCCAGCCCTCACTGCCCCAGGAAGTTGAAGTTCACTCTGACCTTGCCTATCCACTGACCACTGTAAGTCCCTGGTTGTCCTCTTCCCTCAACTGCCTGTAAGAGACAAATCTTGGAAATATGGGTCTGTCTCCTCTAGCAGGGAGGCAAAAGGAATTTCCCCAGCACTTCTCTGGTTCTTTTGGTCTGTGAATCTCAAAGCACTTTATAAACATTAGTAAAGTCTCACAACACCCTTCTGTGGTGGGGAAGTATTATCACTTGAGGAAAACCTCAGGGAAATGACATGCCACAGAGCAAGTCAGTGGCATAACTGGGAATAGCACCCTTAAGTGCTAATTTCTAGTGCTAATGTTCCAACCACTGAACACTTCCTCTCCGGTGGAGAAACGCCTAACATAAATTACACTCTCCCTGAAGAGTGGAACACAAAGAGTAAGTCACCAAGGGAAGAGTTCAAAGCCACATTAGCAACTCTGGAGCCTTTCTAGTAGAGAACAGGGCAGAGCCCAGCCAAGGAGCAGTGTGTGGAGGGAAGACTCAAACCCCACGTGTTCTGCAAAGCTAGGATTTACTTCTGTAAAATGGTCTGCATTGCACTCTCATTCTATGTCTGCCCAGCAAAGGAGATTTGTAGGACTGGGGTTCCCAAAGCCAGTTTGCATAAGTTCTCAACATCAAGGGCCCATCCGAGCCTTTTGTGTTCTCTCTCCCTCAAATCCACACATTCTTGCAGGAGACTGGCCACTAGCTTTGTGGTTTCATAGCTTAGATACCTGAGTTTACATATGCCTAGACAACCTCCACTTTGGAGAGAGGGATATCTACCATCTCCGTGTACACTCAAGTCTTCATTTATTTTAATGTTTGTACCATTTTCTTTAGTGTGACTTCTTTCCAAGGGATTTTCTCCTTTCTGAAGAATCTGCATGCAAACAGATCTAAATGGAAACTTCATCACATTTGATTGATGTGTTGGAGATTTTGGGTTTTCAATATTATAAAGTGAGTTTAAATTTCACGGCTCAAGGGGAAGTCCAAGGAGTGAGAAAGTGATGTTGAACCTGGTGTTCCATGATAATACAACCTTGCAAAGACCCTTTCTTTAATACACCAACCCACCACAGGACCCATAAGCAGCGCAGGATCTGCATGCTTTCAGGTTCAAATTTTACACCATGTGCCTTCAGTGGAATCGCACGAGGTATGAATCATCATAGTATGTGTGGCCCACAGTACTTAAAAGGGGAGACTGTCCAAGTCACAAAGGGCAGATACACAACCTCCATTGACTTTCAGTCACAACAGTGCCAAACTTCCATTTGTGCCTTTGAAAACTTTCCCCTCAAATCCTGTGTTAATTTCAAGGTTTTATTATTTAATACTTGTGACCCAAAAGAATTGTCAAGGTATGTTTCTGATTGCTCAGTAGAGTCAAAAGCCGTTAGCTTGACTGAGAAAAAATCTCAGATCCCAGGGAAGCAGTAGGGGCTTTTAATAACTTAGTTCCCCACCTGCAGAATTTGCTTTCCATTTCTGTGCTGCTCATTCCCTTAGTCTATCTCAGCATTTATACCAATTAAATCTCCATTTGCTGTTGCTCGCAAAAGCTGGTGAGATTCTGATGCATTTAAATGAGTTTTTCCACCAAGTGACTTTTCTGGGTAAGGCACAGCAGTAAAACATTTCGGTGTTTGGTAAAAGCCTCTTTTAGGAAAGGAGGGAGGGAACTGGGAGGGATACCCCACCCCACCGCTTCTACTGAAAATGCACCACCCACTCCATCAGGTTGGCTGGTTTCAGCATCCAAGATCCCATTAGAGCCATGCCTGGAATCAACTCCTCCACCTGCCCACAAAGCCCCCACCCCCTTTCATAGCGCGACAGCCCTGGACGCCAGCATTTAAGAACTACCCCCAGCCCTAGGGAGTGTGCGTGAGGGTGGGGGTGTTCTGTAGCTGTGTAACAAGGGGAGGCAGGGGGCTGGAAGCTCTCATCAGACCCCCCCGCTCGCTGAGCCGCATGAGCCCTCTAGGGTAGGGGAGCGGGCTGACCCCCGACCAGCCAGGAGCCCTGGCACACCCCGGAACCGCAACCCCACCCGCTCGCTGCCTGCTTCGCCCACGCACCCAGCCCGCGGCACAGCCCTGCCCACCACCCCGCACACGCAGGGCTGGGCGGACGCTGAGCGGAGATGGGAACCGGTGCAACGGGGCTCAACCCCCCTGAGCTATGGGGCACCCTCCTCCCGCCGGGGCGCCCACACTCACACGTGGCCGTCACGCTCTCAGACCCAGCCGCTCCGGTGCAGGCGGCGGCTGCCAGAGGCGAGCGAAGCTCTCAGGGCTCCCCGGGCCCCGCCCCTTCCCCTTGCCGGGCAGGCGGGGCCGGCGGCCACTCCCCCACCTGGCAGCGCAGCCAGCTGCAAACGGTACGTGTTGGTGGTGGGCCCGGGGGCTCCAGTCCCCTCTCGTTCTGCGTCCTCCCTGCCCGCTCATTGGCCCTCCTCGGCCCAGGGCCAGGCTAATCCCTGGGCTGGGCCAGCCACCCCCTTCCCATTCAGCTGCTGCGCACGCTCTAACCCACCCCTAGCTCCGGCTAGTCCTCCAATCCTAGTCTGGCCGGGCCAAGCCCCAGGCTGGTTTAAAGCACTTAGAGCAGAAGCGGAGGGGGGCTCGGAGAACCGCTTGGTTGGGAACCAGTGTTCAGGAGGGCTTCTGATACAGTACTATGATGACAGGCATCGTATATGGCCACAATCGCAGAAGGATAGGCTTGTTCAGGAAGAGGTTGGGTTCTGCTTCCTCCACTCCCCGGGCCCCAAAAATCCTGCCTGATCTTGGGAAAGGCAGTGAAGAAGAGATCTGTGTAAACTCAAAGGCTTGTCTCTCTCCCCAACAGAAGTTGGTCTAATCAAAGATGTTATCTCACCCACCTTGCCCTTAGGAAAGTCACCTCTCCCTGTAGTGGTTTGGCTCCCCATCTGTAAAACAGGGACTGTACTGCTCTTCTGTCTTACTGAGGTGTGATGGGGCATTTAGATACTATAGTGGTAGGAGTCAAAGAGAAATATAGAGGGAGATAGAACTAAAACAGAGTAAGGTAGGTACCCAGTTGATCTTTTCTCAGTGGCCGTTCAGCATTTCTGTCGGTTGAATGTAGATTACATACTGAGGAGCAGGAGGTGTGTGGAAATGTGCAACTGAACCACAGGGATTGAATGTGTTCCAGCAGAGCCTTAAGTGTGCCATTCACATTGAACCATCAACTCTACTATGGGAACCAGCTCCTTTATACCCAAGTTTAGCAGAAGGCCCCTGAATGACTAATGATATTTTGAGAAATCAAACAAGGCAGGGCAGAAAATCCACATTTAAATACCACACCTTTATGAAAGATACCAAAACACTCTGATTGAAATGAATGGGAGCGGTAGGGGCTCAAAATCACAGTTTGGGTTACATGGGTTCTCCACCCTTCGGAAAATCAGGCCCTGTATTTATCTGAGATCATGAAGAAAAGGGGCCAAACTGTGCCAAAAATAAGAATATGTGAATGACAATCCCTGCATCCGAGGAAAGAACACACAGTCTTAATTGTCACCGAAAAGGCATATGGAGAAATGTAGGTTTATTAATACTAGTATTTATTCCCTTAGATTGTAAACTCTTGAGGGCAGAAACTGTCTTTGTTCTAGGCTTGGGCAGCACTTAGCACAATGAGGTCCTGATCCACAGATGGGGCTCCTAAATCCTACCACAATACAATAAATAATAGTAACGCAAAACCTGAAAACCCTAGAATTTACTTCCCCAGGAGTTCACCTTAGATTCAAGGGTATTGTTCTTTAGCTCCAGTCATCTGCCATGCTGCTGTGGGGAGAGGAGACTCCCATTAACTGGAAAAACTGCAAGAACATGGCTGGGATGAGTGACGTTTGACAGGGTTTTATTTCATGTGACTTTTTAAAATTATGTATTGCCTTCAGCCATCCTGCCTTGGCCTCTGACAGTGGTGGAGCTCATAAGCAAAGAAGGTTTAGGCCTGCTGAGTACATGACAAGAAAGCCCACATGCTGCAAGAGGAGCTCAAGATTTAAAGTGGTGTTCTTCCCCTCTTCAGTCATATACCAATAGAGGTCCAACATGGTTTTAGTGAGCTGTACATTACCTTTTTTAGGTGACACACAAAACTCCTTAGCATTGGAATTAGATCCTATGGACTTCCTGTAAAGAGTACAGGTGGATTAAAGGCCACAAGCTGGTTCTAGCCCAAAGTGGGTAATCATATTCTACCTACTTAAATACAATTGCACCTATATTAAGGGTTGGAAAAGTTATTCTTCCCTTCCTAAAAGAAAAGCTGAGACAGGGTGCTGCTGCAGAATGACTGCTGCAGTCCACCCAAGCCCTAGTCACATTGCAGTAATGATAGCAGTAACTAAACCAGAGGTTAGGGGTCTATTACAGGAGTGGATGGGTAAGATTCTGTGGCCTGCAACGTGCAGGAGGTCAGACTAGATGATCATGATGGTCCCTTCTGACCTTAAATTCTATAAGTCTATGAGAGTGCTCAATATTTGTGGCCAATCTACAATATTTAGTTAAAATTCCTCAAATGCATTTTCTGTAAAAACAGCCACTAAAAATCCAGAGAGGCGGTAGTTAAATCAAGATACGAAACCCTTAACTCACACCTTATCACCTAAATCCAGTGACACTTCTGCTCCATAACAGACTCCCTTTCAAGCAACTAGCCAGCATGTGAAGAAGTAGATATGTGCAATCTCACAATACATAGCTTGAGCTCTGTGTCTAACCTCATACTTTTTCCATGTGTAAATACATTATAGACTTTAGCCCTACTTTTATGCCTACAGGTAATATATCTTAATCCAGCACTGAGGTCAAAATTCATCTTGTGCATTTGAGCTTGGCAGTGAGGAACTGGATGTGTGCATTGTGGTTGGTAATATTCTAACTTTGAACAGGAGTCTGCTGTGAAGTTGGGGAGGCTTTGGGTTTTATGTCTGAGTGATAAGGTGCATAAATTAACGATGGCATTAATATTAACGGTAGCTTATCTGGCAACTTCCCAGACTGTTAATTGCAATTGACACTGCAGAAATCTTTAGCAGCAGTACAGAGAATGCTTGAAGTGCCAGTCTCTTGGCACAAAGATGCCATTCCTCATAGCAATGCTGCCTCTGCTCTCTCAGTTCACAAGAGGAATGAGCAAAAGCAGGCAGGAGAGGGAGGGATGACAGTGGAACATTAGCATTTGCCTATATTCTCAACCTAACAGATCTGCATGTGCTCAACAAGAATATTTCCTGTGCTGTGAGCCGTAGCAGCAGAAAAATTGGATTCTCCTTCAACACAGCCCAGTGCTGCCCTAGCGCCTCACAACACCATCACTACTATTTGAGCACTGCACTCAGACCATAGCCTGGTCTGGTGTATGAGGACCAAAGGATCAGTGGGGCTATGTAACAGGAGAGCCCTCCTGCTATGGCTTAGCACTCAGAGATTTCCCTCTCCAAGCAAGCCCTTGCAGGTATATGGGCTTAAAGTAAGGAAAATAATAATTGCCCCTCTTTTCTCTTCCCATACTTTACCTTTCTGTCCCCGCACATACCTGTTCACTTCCCCATTGCCTCCGCTGACAAGCCTGCCTCCTAGGTTCCCAGGGGCAAGGATGGGAAGGTGTCATTCCTGAGGCAGGCTGATCAGCACCAGCAAACAGCAGTAGCTGGCACTATAAAGCTCTGCGACCTACTTAAAAACAAACAAACAGCTACCTTATCAGGGTCAGAGGTAGGAAGTGTACAGTATAAATGCTGTAACAAGAGTTGGGGATTTAAATCCAGATGTGTCTACAAAGAGTGGAGAAACTGGCAAAATAGCGGATAGCTATTAGGGCTGTCGATTAATCGCCGTTAACTCTCACAATTAACTAAAAAAAAAAGTAATCACAATTAATCACTGTTTTAATCACACAGTTAAATTTATTATAGACTCATAGACTTTAAGGTCAGAAGGGACCATTATGATCATCTAGTCTGACCTCCCGCATGATGCAGGCCACAAAGCCGTCCCAACCCTTCCCCTTGACTCTGCAGTTGAAGTCCCCAAATCCTGTGGTTTAGAGGCTTCAAGTAGCAGAGAATCCTCCAGCTAGCGACCCCTGCCCCATGCTGCGGAGGAAGGCGAAAAACCTCCAGGGCCTCTGTCAATCTACCCTGGAGGAAAATTCCTTCCCGACCCCAAATATGGCGATCAGTAGAACCCCGAGCATGTAGGCAAGATTCTCCAGCCAGACCCTCATTGGCCATTGATACTATTTACCAGCAATGGCACACTGTTCATTTGACTAAAATCATGTTATCCCATTAAACCATTCCCTCCATAAACTTATCTAGCTTAATCTTAAAACCAGACAGGTCCTTCACCCCCACCGTTTCCCTCGGAAGGCTGTTCCAATATTTCACCCCTCTGACGGTCAGAAACCTTCGTCTAATTTCAAGTCTAAACTTCCCCACGGCCAGTTTATATCCATTCATTCTCGTGTCCACATTAGTACTGAGCTGAAATAATTCCTTAAATATTTCTGGATGTTTTTCGACGTTTTCAAATATATCAATTTCAATTACAACACAGAATACAACGTCTAAAGTGATCACTTATTTTTTATTACAAATATTTACACTGTAAAAATAGTATTTTTCAATTCACCTTATACAAGTATTGTAGTGTGAGTTTTATGATGAAAGTACAATTTACAAATGTAGATTTTCTGTTACATAACTGCACTCAAAAACAAAACAATGTAAAACTTTAGAGCCTACAAGCCCACTCAGTCCTACTTCTTGTTCAGCCAATCGCTAAGACAAACAAGTTTGTTTACCTTTATGGGAGATAATGCTGCCCACTTCTTAATTACAATGTCACCTGAAAGTGAGAACCAGGCATTCGCATGGCACTCTTGTAGCCGGTGTCGCAAACTATTTACATGCCAGATGCGCTAAACATTCATATGCCTTTTCATGCTTCGGCCATCATTCCAGGGGATGTTTCCATGCTGATGACGCTCGTTAAAAAATAATGGGTTAATTAAATTTGTGACTGAACTCCTTGGGGGAGAACTGTATGTCTCCTGCTCTGTTTTACCTGCATTCTGCCATATATTTCATATTATAGCAGTCTCGGATGATGACTCAGCACATGCTGTTCATTTTAAGAACACTTTTCCTGCAGATTTGACAAAACACAAAGAAGATACCAATGTGAAATTTCTAAAGATAGCTACAGCACTCAACTCAAGGTTTAAGATTCTGAAGTGCTTTCCAAAATCCGAGACGGATGAGGTGTGGAGCGTGTTTTCAGAAGTCTTAAAAGAGCAATACTCTGATGCGGAAACTATAGAACCCAAACCACCAAAAAAGAAAATCAACCTTCTGCTGGTGGCATCTGACTCAGATAATGAAAATGAACATGCATCGGTCTGCACTGCTTTGGATTGTTATCGAGCAGAACCCATCATCAGCATGGACGCATGTCCTCTGGAATGGTGGTTGAAGCAAGAAAGGACATATGCATCTTTAGCACATCTGGCACGTAAATATCTTGCAATACCAGCTACAACAGTGCCATGCAAACGCTTGTTCTCACTTTCAGGTGACATTGTAAACAAGAAGCAGGCAGCATTATCTTCTGCAAATGTAAATAAGCTTGTTTGAGTGATTGGCTGAACAAGGAGGAGAACAGATTAGACTGGTAGGATCTAAAGTTTTACATTGTTTTGTTTTTGAATGCAGATTTTTTGTACATAATTCTACATTTGTAAGTTGCACTTTCATGATAAAGATATTGCACTACAGATCTTCTATTAGGTGAATTAAAAATACTATTTTTTTACAGTGCAAATATTTGTAATAAAAAATATAAAGTGAGCACTGTACATCTTGTATTGTGTTGTAACTGAAATATTTGAAAATGTAGAAAACATCCAAAAATATTTAAACAAATGATGTTCTATAATTTAGTAGCACAATTAATCACGATTTTTAAAATTACTTGACAGCCCTAATAACTATACATCTAAATGGAGGTTAAATCATTCAATGCAAGATTAGTGGGACAGATTAGTGCTTGAACCCCAACTAGCTAGGTTTTAACACTATGCTTCTCTAGTAGAGAAGGTAAAGCAGTCAAATGGAGTGGGGAGATATAGGTCGGTACCATTAGTGTGACAAGAAATAGTGTTAAATGAGACTGCCTACTACAATGGGCAAGATGCCAAGATGTACAGAACCTCTAAAAGTAAAGAAAATGCATGAGTTCTCTGAATCTTCTCAAACCTCTCCTGATATTCAAGTTGTAGCTACAGCATAGTTACAACTGAATCTACCATATTGAATCCTCAAGGGCATGGAAGAAAAAAGTAACACCATCATAGATAAGAGATTTAGAGTACTTCCCTTGTGGGTTTTTTCCCTTTGGGGATGTGTGTGTGGGTGTGTGTACTTTGAGAAAGGGACCTTCAGAGACTTGAGGGGGAAGTGTCTTACCACAACCCATTTAGCTGCAGAATACCATTTAAATGGAGCTGAGGTAACTTGAGTCTGAATAGCTATTGTACTCCCTGATGTTCTAAAAATCGGAACAGTACAAATATGTAAACAGGTGGTTTTTATGTGGATGGAATTTATGTGCCAATACTCTTCCAAAGTTGTAAGTGCAGTGCTGTGGGGCAACATCAAAAATCCCTCCCACACTCAGGCTCTACCTTGCCTTGAGAGGCTTGCCAAGAGTAATCCTGCTCTTCATAATTTTGTCAGATGCTCCCCTAGCTATCAGATTAGTTCAATCCCTTGTACAGCAAACAGGCCATTACAACAGTTATAAAGCTACAGTAGGATGGACTGCCTTTTTCATCCCCAGCCAACCTGCTTTCAGGGTTCAGGATACCCCTGGATCATAAAGTAATTTGACTATTACTATTCACTGTGAGCAAATTTTCAGAATGTGGCCTTCATTTGTATGTTCAACGTTGCACACACACTTACACATTTAATTTTCATGCACTACCACGGATACCTGTGTGTAGTGTAAGTTTTATTAGCTGTGCATACAGCTGATAATGTACAAAAACAGCAAACTGACATACAAATAGGAGCCTGGTTGAGCCCTGTTGGAAAGCAGGCCCTACTTTTACAAGTTTTAGATTATTAGCAAAATAAAGGTGCATAGGTCTGTTAGTAAGCTGTGGGGGAAGTGGGGTGAGGAAGGCCATCCAAGCTTGGATAGTTTTCCAACAAACTACTGAGCCTTAAAATAGGAACTTTTGAATTTATTTCCAGACACTGGAAAAAATGTTCAGAAGTACCTAAGTAACTTGGGCACAGAGCTTAAGTTTCTTTCACTGAGAAATAGGCGCCTCTAAGCCCCAGTTAACTAGGCACTTTTGAAAAATTTACCTTATTCTATTGATCACACCAGAGGAGACGGGGGGGGGCAAAGAAGAAATGGGGGGGGGGAGACATATTTGTTAAGATCTTTTGTGTGACACAATTATAAAATAGGGGGAACCATCTACCTACTACCATTATGAAAAATGCTTAGTCATGTTTATGCATATCCCCAGATACATACAGTTTGAGGCAAAGGATTCAAACTCCATGCACAAACATTTGTCATGAGAGGTCACAGCATTAGGCTAGCTGTCCAGTATAAGTAACTTCACTGCAATGTATCCGACAGAATATGATTTGGGGAAGAATTACACTACACCTAAGCATTTTGGCAAGCTAGCATAGGTGTGAAACACAAGAAAAAAAAACCACTATTCATTTGTCAGATTAGCTTTCTTATAACCCTCTCTCCACTGACCGATCCCCACCCTTCCAAAACTGTTGAGCTCTATCTTATAGTGAGATGCAGAGCTGTGGCTTTTGTGATGAGAGATTAAATATTATTGAAAATTCCAGGGACTGATTTACAGATGCACATAGTGCTCTCAGCATCTCCTTACACAAGCACCATTAACAAGTCAGATAGGAACCTTACACTAGTACCCAGGGCAGAATCTTTTGTGTATTAGCAATCAACAGAAGAAGTCACTGCAACATATGTTGTTCATATACTGTGTTTTCAACCATTACCATACTCAATGACTCTCAGCAAATTAAATAAGGATATTTATAGGTTCATTTCTTCCTCATCTCCCCCCACATGAAAATGTACAGGCATGCACCTACCAGAATGGACATCAAGCAACAGAACCAGTGTCCTCTACTACAAAGTGAGTACTCTAGCAGAGTTTTTTCATTTTCTTAGTGAAAGGAATTATTTAAATATTTGAACCACTTAATTTCATAAGAGTCAACAAGTCACACAGAGTCCAAATTCTGGACATTACTATAATAAGGTGGTGATTCTACTACCACAATTTTCTGTTGCCACAAGTGTGACAAAGATAACAGACCACAAGGAACTGATAAAATTTTTTTTATTATTCACTTTTGAATTCTTTTACACTCTCCTGATTATTTTGTGTAAGGTGAAACTAGAACCGTTTAAAAGACATACACAAATCTAGTACATCAATAACCAGGTATTTCTTTTTTGCTATACTATTCTCACAACCACGTGTGTGCTAGCAATATAACCATCACAGAAGCAAACTTTAGGCAGAATACTGGTCAGTAAAAACAAAGCGAAAAGAGCTACCAGATATACAGACAGGCTCGGTTCCACATTCATCACTACTGCATTTATCAAGCGCCAAGTATTAACTGCACTATTTGTTCAGCTAGTAGAGGGGAGTTTTAAAATCAGTGCATGAAATTCTCTCTCCAGCAGACAGATGGACAGACAAACAGATGGATTCTACAGCTAGGTGAAATGGTAGAGGGATGATACTGTGAGACTGATAGATGAATATTCCTAATCTTTTCCACTGCATTATTCATGCAACTCTTATTAGGTCTTATTTGACTGGACCTGATTGGGAACACAACTAAATGAGGATATTTGGAGTTCTAATATCACAAGTTCCTAACAAGCATTATAAATGTGTAAAGTCTGCATTCCAGTAAGAAATAATGGGAAATCTTGAAAATTTTAGGTAATACCAGGAACTGGCTTAAAGTGGCAGACATTAAGAGCTGAAGACTACAGCAGCACTGACAACTCTCAAACATCTGAGTGAGAGACCTGTCCACTAGCACACATCTCTCTCCATCACCCTATTACTTATAATCCACAAATAATGGAACACATGTAGGAGTCCAGAAATGTTTTAATGAATTTAAAAGCAGGTGAGAGGGTGAGGATGAACATCAACTCAATGGGAGGAAGATTTCTATAAAGTGAATTCAAAGATGGCAGAGTGGAATATTAGAAATTTTTCCAGATCGAGTTTGGAGTGGGAATACCCAAAGAGATTTTAATTCTCCTAAGTGAAATGCAATCTTTGTATTATTTTACTTTTAACAGTATTACCCAAAAACTAATAAGGCCATTCATACAATATTAGTCTTTTCCTGTTGCAAGTTGACAGCAGTGCACTAAGAAATCTCACTACTAAAGAACAGTCCAAGTTGTAACAAAGTAATTTATTGCAGTGGGAAGGGGTTTTAGTCATGCATGTTTTATGAGCACTGGACCATTTTTCAAAGCCAAACCCCAATTATTTGCCAATGTAGTTTGGAAATCAGGCTGCTAAACTCCCAAAAAACTGAACTCTCAGAAAGGTCAGATTACTTAGAATGAGCTTTTGACTGAAAGCGGTGCACCACACTTGGTTAAAAATGTCTATAGAGTGTGCCTGTTAAAGTAATTCACTGAAGTGTGTAACTGAACTGGAATGCCATACAATGGATTGTTTTCCTTCCATGCCCCAGTGTCACAATATAATTTTTATAACTTTCTGTACAACTTTACAACAGAATTGTACTTCGACTATTTTGGTGCCAGATTAAGCTTTCCAGAGTTACATAATTAATGTCTAGTTTCTACCAGGAAGAGTTTTGTAAAGTCAACTGCAATCACAAAACCCTTAATCACAGTGCTGAGTTAAAAATATAAACACGGTAATCATAACTGCAAATGTTCATAATAAGAAAGTTCAGAATGCAGTTGTAGAACCAATCTCCGTTTTAAGTACACAAAACACCAACCAATTGTTTTTACCCCACAGACAGTTTTTGCTACGTTGAGGTTGTGAAAGTCGATGTACTATTCTTTTTGCTTGTCGCACAAAGGGATATATGTGTAGGATACAGAGTGACATTGAACATATAGTGAAGCGTGACAGCCATTAGTTCTCTCCCTCCCCAGCATCCCCTTCATCTCCCTGGTTTTCCGAGGTCCATAGCTGTAAGAAAATACAAACAACATGTTTATGCTGAAAGCATGCAGTTAATTACGTTTGTCAGGAAAGGGGAGATGGGGTAATTAGCTGTAGGTTGTGCAATTTTCTTAATGGAAGAATATTAAATGGTTGAATTTAGTGGCAAAGATAAAGAATAATGAACTAAAAACAGAAGGCTGGATGGAGGCTTAGGAACAGAAAGCAAATGAAGTTTACAGGCAGTATGCACAGGGAGGAAAGTTAGCTTTTGGGAAACTGTCAACAAAAGTGCACCTTTCAATGACAATTGATTGCAGAAAGGCTTACTGACTTGTGCTAGTACAGCAACTGCCATTTTATTTAACATTCAAGGGCAATGGCTCTCAGATAGGTCCAATTACAGCCTAACATTTACAACAGTGACAAGTTCAAAAAGTGTAGTAGTTTGTCCCAATGATACTTACAGTAAGGTTGTCCCTAAGTAGTTGCATGATCAGAGTGCTGTCTTTGTAAGACTCTTCATTCAGTGTGTCCAGCTCAGCTATCGCTTCGTCAAACGCCTGAAATAGGCAAGACAGTTTAACAGAACAAAGACATGATTTTCAAATTCTGTGCTCAGCTGAATTCAACTGCATCTACACAATTTTTTTCTTAAAATTTTCCCATATTATATTTAAAATTCAGTGACCCCCCCCCCCCCCCCAAATCCAAACAACATCATCTAACGGAGTATTTTTTCTTTCCCAAAAAAGTACCAGCCATGCTCAACTGCAACGAAGTGAAGACAAGGCCATTGGCTGACTGGAAGAATTCTATTTTGTTACATGAGTTTTAAGATTAATTCTTGGACCAGCCCTACTTCCCAGGCCAGCACTGAATACTCAAGAAGTGAATGTGCTCACTCTCACAGAACGGACTGCTTCACATAGCTCAAAAGCAATCCGGCCACCCAATTAAAAAGCAGCATTGTCAGACAAGTTCCTTAGAGCAGGGGTCGGCAACCTTTCAGAAGTGGTGTGCTGAGTCTTCATTTATTTACTCTGAGTTAAGGTTTCAGGTGCCAGTAATACATTTTAACTTTTTTAGAAGGTCTCTTTCTATAAGTCTATAATATATAACTAAACTATTGTTGTATGTAAAGTAAATAAGGTTTTTAAAATGTTTAAGAAGCTTCATTTAAAATTAAATTAAAATGCAGAGCCCCCCAGATCAGTGGCCAGGACCCGGGCAGTGTGAGTGCACTGAAAATCAGCTCACGTGCCGCCTTTGGCACGCATGCCATAGGTTGCCTACCCCTGCCTTAGAGTGTCTTCACTAAAAATGGAGAACTCAAAGGATTGAATTAGAGGTAGTGGGCATGTAGAGATAAAGCTGAAAAACTGGAGGTATCTTCAGGTTCATATCTGCTGCACATAGAAAGGCAACTAAAGAAATAGGAAACAGTGTGACAGTTGAAGAAACAATGTACATTCCACTAAAGACTAATACAGTAATTCCTCGCTTAACATTGTATTTATGTTCCTGAAAAATGCAACTTTGAGCAAAACGATGTTAAGCGAATCCAATTTCCCCATAAGAATTAATGCAAATAAGGAGTTTAGGTTCCAGGGAAATTTTTTTCACCAGACAAAAGACATATATATATATATATATATATATATATATATATATATATATATATATATATATATATATTTATTTTACACACACACAGTATAAGTTTTAAACAAACAATTTAATACTGGTACACAGCGATGACGACTGTGACGCTTGATTGAGGTGGTGAAGTTAGAGGGTGAGATATTTCCCAGGGAATGCCTTACTGCTAAAGGATGAACTAGCAATCGGCTGGGCCCTCAAGGGTTAAGACATTGTTGTTAATGTAGCCTCACACTCTACAAGGCAGCACGAACGGAGGGAGGGGAGACAGCCTGGCAGACAGAGTGTGAGTCAGTGAGAGAGATGTGCATTGCCCCTTTAAGTACGCTGACTCCACTCTAAGAACACTGCCTTTTAAAATAGATCAGCAAGTTGAGACAGCAGCTCCCGCCAGCAAGCTCTGTCTGTCCTTATGTCCCCCCTGCTCTTTGGAAATGGGGTAAGCAGGGTGCAGGAACAGGGGGAGGGGGACACCCTGACATCAGCCCCCCTCTCTTCCCCACCCCCCGCACAGCAAGCAGAAGGCTCTGGAGAGCAGCTCATGGCAGTGGGGGAAGGGACAGCTGGACTGCTGGCAATTGATAGCCTGCTGGGCGGCTGCTGCACAGGGAATCTTAGGGGAACAGGGAGCTGATAGGCGGGCTGCCAGTCCACCCTGGTTCCAAGCCCCCACCAGCTAGCTCCAACAGGCTGCTCTTCCTGCAAGCAGTGGACAAAGCAGGCGGCTGCCAAATGACTTGTAAGGGAGCATTGTGCAACTTTAAACGAGCATGCTCTCTAATTGATCAGCAACGCAACAATGTTAACCAGGACGACTAAGGGAGGAGTTACTGTATGACATAGTTGCCACCAACTTGTTTTATAAAATCTTCCATCAAAGTCCATGCAGCATGTTTGGTTGCTGCCATGAATAAGGCCCCCTTTTCTATTTAAATATATTTCTATCACAAACATAGCCACATTTCTAAAGCAGATTGATTTACAACCCAATAACTTAAAAGCAGAACTAACAGTAGTAAGTGCATTGCAAGGGAAAAATCTCTTCTTGCTACAAAATATTAGGCCCCTAAACAAAGTGCACTGTACGTATATGCTAAGTAACTCTGAATGCCGTCATTATCCAAGATGTTACTTGACAGTTTTCAATTGAAGCAAGTAGAGGTGAACTAATAAAAATACCACATGGAGCTATTCGTCTCTCAGAAAGATATTCGGTCTAATCTTAAGGAGAGGTAAAAAAAGAAAAAAATAACTCATTTGTGATCTATTTGGGCACAATTAAACCATCAAATAGTTTGCCATGCCAATCAAACCAAAACGGTTCTGGCCTCTGGAGAGAGATTGCAATGTTACGGGTCATGAATGGAAAGCACTGGTAAAGTCACACTGGAGAAACTGCCACATCAAATTTTCGAAATATGCTCAACTAAAGACAGTGTTATTAGTTTCAGTTTTAGGGGTTTTAGATTAATGCAAACATTAAATTTCCAAAGCAAGTATTTTCTGGGAGAATCCTGTGAAAGTGTGAAGAGGGCAGCTTGTCTTATTCCTCACAGGGTAACTTTCAATAGTTAATTGACTATTATGCTTTTGCTAGCTTATGTGAAAATATATTAAGATACAGATATTCATGTGAAAGGAGGCCAGCACCTCTGAGGCAGGTATCCTCCCGCTGACAGAGTACTCCTGAAGGAGAATCTAGTTGCTTTTAGAAGAACAGATCACTCAAACCTACCTTCAGAGGTACTAATGTACATCTTTAATAGTTTTTGCCTTCAATAGTTTCCTCCCCCGCTGCCCCCCCCGAAAAAAATATTGATAAGAGGAGTCTGCTTACCGTCTTTGCCAGACTACAGGCTTTTTCAGGGGAATTTAATATCTCATAATAAAAGACAGAGAAATTGAGAGCCAGACCAAGCCGAATGGGGTGTGTAGGTTGCATCTCTTTCTTGCTAATTTCAAATGCCTCCTGGTAAGCCTGCTGAGAGTTTGATACTGTTGCTGCAAAAAGCGATTTCAGTAAGATTAATGCATGGTAAGTCACTGTGTATTTAATACAAGGATTATTTAACACCACCTTAGTCTGGGCAATTTAGAAACTTTGGACATCAGGTAACAATTCCAATTAGAAGGTTAATAAATATCCACATGTAAAAAACAAGCACAGAGAGATTTCCTTCAATAATTTTAATGGTAAAACTCTACTGATAAAACTAAGCTACTAATGCAGGAGTGCTCATAAGATTTAAAATGCAACAATTCATACCAAGATTAAAAAACCATCAGACATAGTTGTGGTTAGTACTGTTGAACTCCAACTGCATTGTGTTTAAAAGCTAGAAGCCAACAGAGGAACAGGAAATAGTTCTGGAAGGTAAACGCTGAAGAAAACTAATGAGCCATTCCCTAATGCTTCTGAGAAGGAAGCGTCCAAGAGGTAACCTCTTGTCCTGAACTCCATAGGTTAAAAATTGGGAGCACTGAGGAACTATGAGTCCCCTTCCCCAGGCTGATGGGTAGCACAACAAGCTCTAGAGGGACTGTCTAAGCCAGGGATGGGCAAACTATGGCCCGTGGGCTGGATCCGGCCCATCAGGGCTTTGGATCCAGCCTGTGGGATTGCCAGCCCCGTGGCACAGTGAGGCTAAGCCATGCTCCCTGCCTGCCCTGGCCCCACGCCACTCCCAGAAGCTCTGCCTGCTGCCCTTGCTTGCAGGCACAGCCCATCGCAGCTCCCATTGGCCGGGAACAGGGAACCACGGCCAATGGGTGCTTCAGGGGAGGTACTCGCAGGCGAGGGCAGCGCGTGGAGCCCTTTGCCCCACCTCCCCCAGGGGCTGCAGGGACATGGTGCTGGCCACTTCCAGGAGAGGTGCAGAGCCAGGGCAGGCAGGCAGCCTGCCTTAGCCTCACTGTGTGCTGCTGCCACCCTGAAGCCACTCAAGGTAAGCGGCGCCGGGTCGGAGCCTGCACCCTGCTGCCCCCAGCACTCCAACCCCCTGCCCTGAGACCCCTCCCGCACCCCACCCTGCAACTCAACACCCTTCACTGAGTCCCCTCCTGCACACCACACCCCTTCTCACACCCTCTCCCGCACCCCAACCCCATGCCTCAGCCTTACATTCATGGCCCATCATGCAATTTCCCCACCCAGATGTGGCCCACGGGCCAAAAAGTTTGCCCACCCCTGGTCTAAGCCCTATGATCCTGCTCCATGAACTGCACTGACTGCCCACTGGCTTCCAGGCAGAGTTCAAGGTGTTAGTTTTAACCTAGAGAACTCTAATTGGTTTAGGACCTGGTTACTTGAGAGTCCACCTATCAAAATGTGATACCACACTTGCAACCAGTGAAGTTACTTCCGCTAGATCCCCTGATATAATTAGGAGGGTACTACCAGCAGGGCATTTTCCAGGAGGAAATAATGCATTCCTCCTCTCAGGCTACCAGATCCTGGATTTGCTGAACTTTCAAACAGGTGGCAAAACCTTTTCAGGGATGGGAGACATTTGGGGACAGAGTAGGTTGAGGGATGGCAGTGTGTTTGGCTTGATGTTAATTACAGTGGCTCATGTATAATGTGTTTTTTTTGGGGGGGGGAAGGGGGACGGTTTGGTCAGAGCTATGATGATGGCAGACCACGTGCCAGCTCATGCCAAAGCCCCAGGCCTATTCACTTGTGTATTAGTATAGATCAAAGTGATTGTTAAATGTATAAGAGTATATTTGATGTTTAAACTTCATGAAAACTAACTGGATGTTACTTGCATTGTTTTCACTTATCTGTATCCTTTTATAACGTAGTAGCAACATTTACATTGTGTATACCCTTGTAACTAAATAACCCATCAAATGAGAAAGAAGCGTTATAGAATGCAAATGAAGAACTCTAACAGAAAAAAGTTAATTTTAAAGCAAGTGCTCATTGTGTGAGATGATGAGAGATCAAAGACTCAAAATGCATTCCTCAGTCTGTCATCAAAGAAAAAAAACACGTGGGTAGTGACACTGTCAGCTTGTTTCCTGTGAGAAGAAGCTATAGTATGGATTCAAGGAAAGATTCTGCACCTTTGGTCTGCTGGGACTAGTACAGGGAAATGTACTAGATGCAAAGCAAGGATACCCAGGCTGTCTCTGGGGATCTCGAAAAGACTTTCTGGAAACTGGCAGTTTATTACATCACTGCCACCATTTGGCATTACAAACTGTGACTAACCTGTGCATATATTTTACCTGTTTTAACCTCTCAATAACACATTTCCTTTTCGTAGCTAATAAGCCTTTAGTTAGTTTACTATATAATTGGCTACCAGCATTGTCTTTGGTGTAAGATCTAGAGTACCAACTGATCGGGGGGAAGTGACCTGTCTCTCAGGCCTGAGGGCAACCTTATGTGGTGTGATTTTTGGTTTAAGAGACCTTTTCTCACAAAGTCCAGTTTGTTTGGGTGGTAAGATAGACTGGAGAGTCTAAAGGGAGTATCTGTGACTCCGTGGTAAGACCCTGATAGTGATCCAGGAGTTCACATAGGTCACTGACTTGGTGAAATCTAATTATAGAACACACCACCAGCTTGAGGTATCTGCCCTGTTTTCTGACAGTCTGCCCTGAGGAAGGCACTCCAGATAGCATGACAAGAGCAAGTAGCACAATGCTTGTTTTCAATAGTTAGTGAATGTTGAAATCTATATAAATACGCCTCACTGAGAACAGAAACATTTCTCTTCATACTGCTTAGTGGCCATTTGACTTCTGATCGGTGTGAGTGTGTGTGTAGATTTTAACTCTACCTACTTTGTTTGCTGTCCCCAGATGCCACCTCTGAAAGATATCTGAAGTAATCGCCTTTCATTTTCAAATAGAAGACCTTGCTTTCTGGCTGTGTGGCATTGACAATAAGGTACTTATCCAAGAGTTCCTGAAAGAGGAAGCATCACAGAATTACACAAATGCTTTTGTCATGAAAGCCACAAGAGTGATAAAGCTTTAACCACCATTGTAAGTATTAGCATTTAACATGCTAATGCAACTTCTAAGTGTACACACATGAAGTTTATTATCCACTACAAAAGCTTGGAGAAAAATCCACTGGGGAGCAGGAAACTTTCCTGGTTGAGGACCTATACCATTCATTTCTGCAAAATTTCAGCTCTCAAAAAGTTGATAGCCCTCCTGATTGCGAGGACAGCCTTTCATATGCAAACTGACGCAGTGCTGTGTTCATGAGTCCACAGGTACAGCGCTCCAGGGCCTCCACTGCTATTCATAATTTTGCTGCTGTTTGGCAGAGTGAGATTCACAAGAGTCTGATTACTTTCACTGCTGCTGTTTAGAACAGTGGACAGCAATGAAGTGGTCTAAAGCTATGAGTAGCAATGGAGGCTGCACTTGCGTATTCAGAGGAAGAGGAATCAAAAATGGTTGCGAGAGGAGTACCAGGAACTCTCTCCTCTTCACATGCAATAGGGTCTTGACTAGGCAACCACAAAAAGCAGAATCCCTCCACCTCTAACTTCAAAGAAGCCAGGAAACTGGTGTGGGTGAAAATGCTAGCTCCTCTCCTGTCCATAAAATATGGGTAGAGGCTTCAAATTTCTGGTGATTAAAATACATAGGAGCATCTATCACCCACTCCCCCTCACCCCCACCACCGAACAGGAACAGCACCCTAAGAATCCCAGCACCTGAGTGTAAGTGATGGGCTTCTTGCCAGGGCAGTTGGCCACAGCTCCTTCTGGTGTCTTACCCCTCTCCCCCAATCATCTTCCATATTAATCTCTGCCTAACAGGTTTTGTGCCTTTGGCTAGTAGATTTTTTTTGTTTTGTTTTTATATTTGATAGATAACACTAAGATAAACTGAATATAGTTACATGGAAGAAACTAGAATACTCAATTACTACACCCAGCCAAGTTCTTTACCCAGAGCCATAAGAAATTATCTTCCTGCCTGGATCTTTAGCATCTCAGTAAGTAAGGCTCCTTAAGCCTCCCCGGAAATTGCTGCAATGCTAACTACTGTTATTTTTGCTGCTGGATTATTACCAGAACATCATTGCAGATATCCTGCAATTCAGCCTCAATTTTCTCACGATACTCTCTTCCCATCTGCTGTTTCTTCTCATTCCTCTCTGTTTTCTGTTCAATGCTGGAAATTACACGCCAGGAAGAGCGACGGGCACCAACCACATTCTTATAGGCAACAGAGAGTAGATTCCTTTCTTCATTGGACAGTTCATGTCCTTGTTCAGTGACAGCCTTCATAGCAGCAGCCATGTCATCATAGCGCTCAGCCTGTTCGGCCAGTTTGGCTTTCTGTACCAGCTCGCTTTTATCCATAGTTATTCCTTAAAAGGAGAAAAAATAATTTATCTTGATTGCACAGGTTGTGGAAAACGAATGCTAAAGGTAAAAAGGGATGCGGTATAAGTCATGATCTTTAATAAGTGGGAAGTCTGTCTTCTTCCTGATCAATGTAGTGAGTTACTAGCAGGAGTTTAACTTTGTATTTTGGTTATTTCACTAAGAGCAGCATAGACTCATAGGACTGGAAGAGACCTCGAGAGGTCATCTAGTCCAGTCCCCTGCACTAGACCATCCCTGACAGGTGTATGTCCAACCAGTTCTTAATCTCCAATAATGGAGATTCCACAACCTCCCTAGGCAATTTATTCAAGTGCTTAACCACCCTGACCGTTAGGAAGTTTTTCTTAATGTCCAACCTAAACCTCTCTTGCTGCAATTTAAGCCCGTTGCTTCTTGTCCTGTCCTCAGAGATTAAGAACAATTTTTCTTCCAACTCCTTGTAACAACCTTTTATGTACATGAAAGCTTATGTCCCCTCTCAATCTTCTCTTCTCCAGACTAAACAAACCCAGTTTTTTCCAATCTTCCCTCACAGGTCATGATTTCTAGACCTTTCATCATTTTTGTTGCTCTTCTCTGGACTTTCTCCAATTTGTCCACATCTTTCCTGAAATTTGGCACCCAGAACTGGACACAATACTCCAGCTGAGGCCTAATCAGCATCTTCTGTAACATTTAAGAATCACAACCAATCACACTCCTGGAAGAACGTGAACACTACCTTTTCAAATGTGACATTAATATTGATGTTATGTCCAATCATATTAGTCTCCCTCCTCCCCCGCCGACAGACTTCTCCAATCCTATCATAATACCATGTCCCCAATCTAATAATACCAGAAGTCTGAGAGAAAAGGCTGCATGTTCAAACACTTGCCAAAAAAGAAAACCAGAACTTTTTCATGTTATTGTATCTTCTAGTACTCTTCCATGACAGGAATAATGTTCTTAGAGCAGGAGTATCTGAAACACTGGACAGCTCCTGCTGTCACTGAACAGCCCTTTTACTTTGATGTAAAATGCAGTGCTTTTGTGGATACTTAAAACAGCAAAATAAAGCTGTAGTGTTTGGTAGCAGAGAAAATGTTTTATACTGCCCTGCCAGGAATATTATTTCTTATATCTGTGTTTCTCTACACGAGATTTCTGAGACAATCAACCCTGCTATCCTGCAGCATTTTCAGTGTCAACCATATTTTAATACAGAGATTGAGGGAGAAAGGATGTGGCCCACATGACAGTCATGCAATTGTAAAGTAATTGCTTACATGGAAAGAAACATTCATCTTTTTTGAAATGCAATTTAGCAGCTGGAAATAAGGTCAGACATATGCTATGTGACCAGCCAACTCTCCACTGAACACAGTTTAAGAACTTCTGCCTTAGGACAATGGATGCTGAAGTTAGTAAGGAAAATGTGGTTCTCAAACTTTTGTACTGGTGACCCCTTTACATAGCAAGCCTCTGAGTGCGACCACCCTTATATAAAAATGTGTTTTTAATTTATATTTAACACTATTATAAATGCTTGAGGCAAAGCGGTGTTTGGGATGGAGGCTGACAGCTCACGACCCCCCATGTAATAGCCTTGTGACCCCCTGAGGGGTCCCGACCCCAGCTTGAGAACCCCTGCACCAGCTTGACAAGGACTAGCACAAGTACGTATATGCGAGCAGGGGAAATCATACCCTTAAGTGCACAGTGTAGACATAGCCTTAATAAATATACTGCCTAGTAAAACTGTAAGTTGAAAAGACAGATCAGTCAAATAGCAACATTTTTTGGTCATTACAACCAGCATGAACCAGTTCAGATGAACTAGTGATGTAGAGATGCAGTGCTCTGTATTCCAAGGCAACAATATTCTACCACCTTCTTGCCACATCCCAAATTGCTAGACTTCTAATTATGAAATGAATTCAATTTACATGCTTAACACAGTAACTAGTTCACAGCTGGGGACCCCCAAACTTTCACTGTTAATTTGAAGATCAAAGTATGTCTATATAAACAGTGTTTTATAGTGTATGAAACCCAGCCATAAATACTAAAATATCTCACACAACTGTATGACTCCAATTTCCTCAACCTGCACTGCCTCTTGAGACATTTCCATTGTAGTCAGCTCTAGGTTTACCACAAGCAGTTTACACAATACCATTACCATATGATTTGGATTTTTGTTTTGAAAAGTAGTCTGCATGCTGAAATTTAGAGACAAGTATTCTCAGGCAGTTTGCATTTTGTCATTTAAAAAGTGTGTGTTATATTTTGTCTATAATTTTCCAGCAGCACAGCACAAGTAGTGCTATGGATCGCAAAACAAATTACCTGTGCAGAGTTCAGTTTAGGAACTGTGGAGAGTTTATTAACATGATGCTAATATGATATATTTATCTTTAAATGCAAGTCCCTTCATGGCAGTCAGTGGGTTCACTTAAGGGCACATAAGGAAAACCACAGAGGGAATAGGGAAGGCATAAAAAGTACAGAAGAAAGTCTGACAAAATTGACCGTTCAGCCCAAACACTAGTACAAGACATACAAAACATTCTCTATCCTTAGTTATTTGACTGTCTAAATCAGAGGTGGGCAAACTATGGCCCACGGCCCACCAGGGCTTTGGATCCAGCCCGTGGGACTGCCACCCCCATGGCACTGCGGGCACCGCAGCACTCCTGGAAGCGGCCGGCATCACGTCTCTGAAGCCCCTAGAGGGGTGGTGGGGGTAGAGGGCTCTGGACACAGCCGTCGCTTGCAGGCACCGCCCCCGGCAGCTCCCATTGGCCGGGAACAGGGAACCGTGACCAACGGGAGCTTCAGGGGAGGTACCCGCAGGCAAGGGCAGCATGCGGAGCCCTCTGCCCTCCCTCCCCCAGGAGCCACAGGGACGTGGTGCCAGAGCGACACGAGGCCAGGGCAGGCAGGGAGCTGATCTTAGCCCCACTGCGCACCACTGCCACCCCAGAGCCGCTCCAGGTAAGCGGTGCCGGGCCGGAGCCAGAACCCCTCCTGCACTCCACACCCTAACCCCCTGCCTTGAGCCCCCTCCCTCACTCCGCACCCCTCCCTGCCCTGAGCCTCCTGCCGCACCCCT
Source organism: Trachemys scripta elegans (assembly GCF_013100865.1). NCBI lineage: Eukaryota > Metazoa > Chordata > Testudines > Emydidae > Trachemys > Trachemys scripta. The sequence goes on along the minus strand of NC_048309.1, from coordinate 19,766,277 downwards.
CCTGCACCTCAACCCCCTTCCCTGAGCCCCCTGCTGCACCCCACTCCCCTACTGCACCCCAACCCCCTGGCCTGAGCCCCCTCCCATACTTCGCACCCCAACCTCCTGCCCCAGCCCTACATTCATGGCCCTGCAAGCAATTTCCCCACCCAGATGTGGCCCTTGGGCCAAAATGTTTGCCCACACCTGGTCTAAATTATGTGTACATCTTAAAGACAGCTCATACTACTTACTAAAAAAGTTTGACTTACTCAATAAGAACTTCATTAATTGTGTATATTTGTACCAGAGTTTGAGATGCCAGTGTTGGAGCCTCAATTTATGCATTGATTTGACTATTTTAACTTGTCCTAGAATCTTTCATTGTTAGTAGGATTGCTACAAAAGTATGAAGTGCTGTTCAATAAAACAAATTTAACATAAGAATTCAAATACCACAGTGTTTTCTTCCAATAAGAAAGGCATTGCCCCACACCAAAATGTGGATAATCTGGCAGTACACACCTACCATCACTCTCACTCAAGGATTTGCTGTATAAAGGAACACTGTTAGAGTCTTGATTCTCCATTGCTTACCTTGTTAGAAGCTTGGAGAAGGGCTTTGCAGAGCTATGATGGCTTGAGCTCCATAAGAGGGAAGTGTTTGCCAGAAGGAAAAAAAGACACAAGGAAAGGAGTGATGTTCGAAAAAAAAACAAAAAAGCCACTATCAGTTATAGCTGGTCCCTCCCATAAAGGAGCTGAAAGCTATGTCCTTCCTAACAATATATTAGTGTGCCACAGCCTGGAACAAGCATCCCTGCGATGCCTGGGCTGGACACGTTCGTAGGCCACAAGTGGAAATCACCAGTGGCCATTACCTGCAATTAAGAGCAGTACATTCAACGACATGTGTAGTGAGAGACTGACAGGAATTGTCTAATGTAGCACTGATACTTTTTTGGGGGGAAGGGTGCTGTTGCAAGTCACAGCCATGGGGAACAGTTCTGAGAACAGGGCTTGTTAGTTCTAAGTAGAAGGTGAGAGACATTAGTGGCAGATTTAAGAGCCTGCCAAACGAGGGCTTAGAACCCCTCCAAAAGGTAATGATTGCACACTATCTCTGATCAAGAACGCCAGTAACCAGTGTTCAAAGCCAGTAAGCACTCAGATACTAGAACTTTGAATCTAACACTCCTACGTATTAGCCACTGAAGCCATCACCCTACTTCCCATTCCTGCGAGCTGAGATAATATCTAGGTCCTGTCTAGCCTAGGTTCCAACACCACAACCAGCTCAAATGATCTTAAAGGTATTGAACTGTGTCTACAAGGGAATTAAAAGGTTTCAACTGAGTTTGCTTGCTCATGTAGACATGGCCTGGATTGGACTTTTTATTAATAACTGTAGTGCCAGAGGTAGGTATCTGTAAAAGACACTAGTTCAGGGGTCGGCAACCTATGGGACGTGTGCCAAAGGCGACACACGAGCTGATTTACTGTGGCATGCTGCTGCCCGCCTGGGGTCCCCACTGCCAGCCCCACTCAGCCTGCTGTCGGCCTGGATGGACGGAACCCCGGGCCACTGGCCCGCTCAGCCCGCTGCCAGTCTGGGGTTCCATCCGCCGGTCCCTGTAAATGTAAAATGTATTACTGGCACATGAAACCTTAAATTACAGCGAATAAATGAAGACTTGGCACACCACTTCTGAAAGGTTGCCAACCCCTGCACTAGTTTACAGCTATCCCTGGCTCCTTTGGGTGAGAGGGGAAGTAAGGAGCGGGAGAAAGGCAGTCATTTTAGAAAGGGCACCCAAGGTCAAAGTAAACCCACAGGACTTGCAAGCAAGGACAAAGGTGGTGAATTTGGGATTTATGTAAATTTTAGTGACAGTTGAGATAAAATGTTTAGACACTCAGCATTCCCCACCAGATTACAAGCCCTCTATGATAAATCATATTTTAGGCCCAAGCTACCTGACAGCGATCATGCCTGCTTTTATAGGCTTTACTGCTTCCAACCTTCAAGAGCTATTCAAGACCAACAGTCAAATCAGATCAGATGTAACTGCATTTAAACACTGTAGAAAACAGATGAAAAACTGGCACTGAAAAATATCTGATTTACAATATATATTGAACTGGCAAAGCAGTACTAATAAGCCTTCATTGTCCTGAAGTTTGCTTTCAAATGACCTGTTCTTTTGATGCTAAATAGGTCATTGATCCTTTTTTATAGTTTTAATGCTTGTTATGTAGAAATAATTAGACAAATATTTCTCCATTAGAAAAGATTTGGGAAAGAAAGGAGTGCAATTATTGGTTTGCCATATACATCAATAAGGAGTCAGACAGAAAAGTTGGTCAATACACTAACCTTTCACTTTTGGAGAAGTTAGTTTAAATCTAGTTGGTCACAAGGGATAAGTTTGGTAGTTTCAGACTCATATGCATTTATTCCCATCACAAAACTGCTATAAAATTTAGTACTGGAAGAGCAGAAGAATAGTATTGGAGATATTTGCAGATTTGCTTACCAAAAGCGAACAGTATCTCAACATATCTTATTTGGTTTTAGCTAGTGACATTAATGCAGCAATTCACCCCAAAATGTAAAATCCATGTCAATTACATGGCATCCCACACTTCAGTTCCATAAGTTTGGAGCCTACATGGGTATTCAAAAGGAGACAATTGCCTCCAAAACAAAGGGAAAGGCTTCCTTCATAATGCAGTCATGTGCATGCTAATGCAAGAACAACTACAGTATTGACAAGAGACAGTTTGGATGATGCAGATGATATCCACCATGCAGCTCACATAGCAGGCACCACTGCTGATGGGTATTCTTTAAATCAGTGCATTCCTCAGCTCCCTACAAATTAAATACAAGAAGCCTGTTTGCCTTTTAATACCTTTTATTTTTTTCACTTAGCTAGAGTTGTGTTCTTTATCTTGACCTAGGGATTTAGGAGTGGTGAGGAAGAACACTGGAAACTAAATATAGATTATTCACTGACATCAGCATTTCTCATTAATTTCCTTTCCACAAAGAAAAAAATCCATTCATCACTCCAAGCTGATGGAAATAAAGTGCTCCCCCCATGGTATTACATATTATTAAAAAGTGACATATCAGGAAATTGTACATTTCCAGTAAGATTTTACCCAAACACAGAAAGCTAGGTTTCTCCTTGATCACCATCAGGTTGACCAGTAAGATTAGTAAAATGCACTTTCCATATTCTATGGCTTTAAACAGGTAGCATAATACATGGAATATCCTCTCCGACCTTATGTCATGCAGCCTCACTCTCTTCCAAAACCTTCAACAAAACTCATTTCTTTCAGTTAGCTTTCCAATGTGCCCACCACCTAGGGTGACTAGATAGGAAGTGTGAAAAATCAGGATGGGGGAGGTGGGTAATAGGTGCCTGTATAAGACAAAGCCCCAAATATCAGGTCTGTCCCTATAAAATTGGGACATCTGGTCACCCTTCTGCCACCCCAAACACTGCTCCAAATCTTCATTAAAACTTTGGGAGAAAAAACTGACAATAAGCCAGCCTTATGAGCTCTTTCTGCACAATCACCTTCCTATATATACACAACCCTTTTCCGACATCTTTTTGTCACCCCTTGCTATGTTATTTACTTTGGGCTTGTCCTAACAGGGAAGTTACGGTGAAATAAGTTAGGCTGTGAATTTAGAATCATAGAATATCAGGGTTGGAAGGGACCTCAGGAGGTCATCTAGTCCAACCCCCTGCTCAAAGCAGGACCAATCCCCAGACAGATTTTTGCCCCAGATCCCTAAATGGCCCCCTCAAGGATTGAACTCACAACCCTGGGTTTAGCAGGCCAATGTTCAAACCACTGAGCTATCCCTCCTCCCCTAAAAAATTGAAAGCCCAATAGCTATTCCACTCTAGCTCTGCACTTTAGGGTACCTTTACACAGCAGTCGGGAGGTGTGACAGCAGCAAGCATAGGCATTCCCAAACTAGCTTTGATCTAGCTAGCTAGCTAAAAATAGCATCAAAGCCATGGCAGCACAAGCACAGGCTAGCCATTGAGTGCAAGCCCTCTGAGACACTAGATATATATATTCGGGTGACAAGCCCATGCCACTGCAGTTTCACTGCTATTTTTAGTGGACTAGCTAGAGCCAGCTATGGCTACAGTCACATCTCCTAATTGCTGTAGAGATATACCCTAAAAGTGTGTCTTTTTGCAGTTTAGTTTAATCCACTTCTAAAGTCGATTAAACTAAACTGGACAAAGGCACCCTTACTGCAGAATAAAAGTGTCCATATGTGGAGCTAATGCAGAATAGGTATTGTACATTAGCTATTCCAGGCTATTTCCCCATGTAGACAAGTCCTTAGATTGGAAACTCCTTGGAGCAGGGACCTGTCATTCTGTCCAAACTATTATGCACATCTATAGTGCTGTATAAATAAAGGACAGTTACAAGTGGAAACAGGAATGTATATAATGTACTTAATCTGGTTAGATTTTTGTTCCAACTACTATAATCATTTTTGGCTAGGGTCCACATTAAAGTAGTGAGTTTCCCAAAAAACCTCTTCCCTCAGGTGTAAAATTCATGCCAAAATAAATGTGTTCGTATTACAGCAAATCACCTTCACTTATATTAAAGTGAAAATATTTCTATTACAAGATGGGATAAGGCTGAGGCAAAATAAAAAGCCATACCACTACAACGTTTTAGTTTTAATGTAATGTGTATTGGGGTGCTAGCCTTCTTTCTCAAGAACATAGTTCTAAACCTTATTTATGTGACAGTTGTGCCATCCAACTCAGTCTAATCCTAGTCTGCGCACATAAAAATTACACTCTTAGTCTGCTCTGCTTAAAGGATAGCGAGAACCAGAATAGCAATGATATTGCAAGTCAGAAGATGGTGCACTGACAAAACTGAGTGTGCAAGTCTGCACCAGACCCCATCTGCTTTAATGGTGTTTCACTTTGCCCATATCAAATTAACTCAAAATCTAAATATAGTTACATGGCCAGGACACTTCACTTGCAATCAGCTATTTGCTAGTTGCCCACCACTTTGGGATCTAAGACCCAAAATTAAATAGAGTTTTCCCCTCCGGAATACAGGGGGGAGAGTTAATTTATACCTTCAAGGTTTGTTTGTTTTTTTAAATGCACTCTGTTCTGGGGAACTATCAAAAGAGATACATCCTCCTGCATAAAGAGACAGTTTGTGAGATTTCTGATTTCGGTAACCTAACCACTCCTAAAGCTATAAAAGTTTTACAGCCTTATAAATGTTTTCAAGCTACTAATGTTACACGTACAGTATAATTTAGCTTTTAAAGTATTATATATCATTCATTTGCTTCCTTGTTAAGAACAGTTACTATAATGTCAAAAAGACCAAATGAAATAAATTACTACAGTTTAGCTGGAATCTTCCCTCAGTGACAAAGTCTGCATGGCACGGATACTTTCACTATACAAGATAACATCTGTGGATTATAACCTCATCAGGGCAGTTTATGGGTTTTTCTAAAAAGTCTTACAAGTTGTGCCTGATGCCTGAAACAGTATTCTTTCCCCTAGTGCCTGCCTACATTTAGTTCTGCTTTGTGCCACAGCAGAGGCTAGTAATAAATAATATACCACCTTTATTATTTGTATTACTATAACACCTAGAAGACCTAGTCATGGACCAGGACCCTATTGTGGTAGGCACTGTATTTGTGCTCCTACACCCACATATTATTTTATAAAGATGTCAGGGCTGCATCCTTACCTCCTCCCTATTTGTTTGAAACACCACCATGAGTACCTATGTGAAAAGGGTGCTACGAAGTGCCATGGAAATTATTTCCATCTCCTGAACACAGCAAGAGATTTTTATTTAAGGTAGGCAATGCCTGCAGCATAGGAATCTGATTAGGGTGGAGCAGCATGGCGGGGAGACGGGGGGGCCCCCAACACAGGCAGTTGGGCATCCTGGCCCACGAGAAAGATCGCAGGGAGCCTTTGGAAGGAGAAGTCTAGAATCAGACTGACCCTGGAAGGGAGAGGCTCATTTTCCAGCCGGTAGGAGCCGAAGGGCCTTTGTCAATCACAGCCAAGGGAACAGCCCCTGCCAGCGACGCCTGCTGCACACAGGTGTGCGAGGCCAGGCTAGCCCTCGGGGAGAAGGTGACTCAGCCTGCGTGGGGCTGGGCTGGGAGCGCCTAGAAAAGGCGGTGCTGCCAGTTCAGGCCCTGCAGCAGCCTGGGGGAGAGGAGTGGGTCACACCGTTACCTGGGCGGCTCCACTTCCCCGCCCGGCTCCCCGGAGAGACACGAGCCATTGCAGCCGGGGGGAGGCGCCCCGTAGCGCGCCCTCGGCAGCTCCGCGGCCCGCGAAGGCCTCTGCCCGCCGCGTGCCCCTCCCACCCCGGGCCCTGCCACCCCGAGAGAGGGAGGAGCTGGGCCGGCCGAGGCTGGGGGACCTGCCCCCTCCTACTTCCGCGAGCCCTTGGGCCTGTCGGGCCGCGCAGCACCCCCTCCCCCGCGGGGAGGAGGGAAGGGGCGAGGCCCCGAGGCCTCTTCGCGGCTCCCACTCCCCGTACGCTGTCCCCGGAGCTCTGGGGATGGGCCCGAGACCCTCACCTGGCGGAGGGCTCACACCTCGGTCCCGGGCGGGTCAGGAGACTCCGAGCGCGGCGGCCGCTTCGCTACCACACACACCCTGCGGCGGCTCCAGCACCCACTTCCGGTGCTAAGCCACGCCCCTTCCGGCGCCAAGACACGGCCCATTCTCCCCATTGGTCCAGAGGGGCCGCGGTGCTGGGTGTGTGGGCGGGTGAGGAAACCTCTCGGCAGCTATGGCAACTGGGGCGGTGGAGGCTGGGTGGGTGCGCAAGGGGGGGCTAGTGCAGCTGGGGAGGCTGAGAGGGGATGGGGTAGTAGAGGGGGTGGGGTCGTGGGGAGGCTGAGAGGGGA
>NC_048309.1:19617118-19714343 GCF_013100865.1 Trachemys scripta elegans | reverse complement strand
GGGGTGGGGTTCTGGAGGGCAGTTAGGAACAGGGGTCCCAGGAGGGGGCAGTCAGGGGACAGGGAGCAGAGGGGTTTAGATAGGTCAGGAGTTCTGGGGGGGGGGCTGTCAGGGGGTGGGGGTGTGGATAAGGGTTGGGGCAGTCAGGGGACAGGTAGGGGGTAGGGTCCTAGGGGGCCAGTTAGGATGTGGGGAAGGTCTCAGGAGGAGGCAGTCAGGGGACAAGAGGCAGGGAGGCTTAGGGAGGGGGTGGAGTCCTGGGGGGCAGGAGTGAGGGGGACAAGGAGTGGGGGGAAGGATTGGGAGTTCTGAGGGGGCAGGAAGTGGGAGGGAGTGGAAGGGGCAGGGGCGGGGCTAGGACAGGACAGGGGCGGGGCTAGGGCGGGGCTCCTCCCGTCCTCTTTTTTGATTGTTGAAATATGGTAACCCTAATTCATGAATTAAAGTCTTTCAACTTTCCTGTATTCTTAAAGAATTGTAATATTGCTTTTTTTAATAGGGCCCCATTTTCCTGATGTGTTTACTAGGTGTTGCAGCAAAATTTTTGATACTTTAAGGCCGCTACATTTTTTATATAAATACCCCCTTTCAATGATACACTCTTTGCATTCCCACAGGAAAGGAGCAACTGTTTCCTGAACCTTGCACATCTCACATAATCCATCTTTGTTTAGCCCCCAGTTTAAGAGCCGGTCTGCTGACTCTTCCCACCAATCAGGCAGTGTAGCCACTTCCAGGCAGCCTGCTACAGGCCAGCTGCACTTGTTAAATTGCCCGGAAATTGGTACTGCTGCTCACCCTTATTCCTGACTCTATTTAGGTTCTTGCCTATCTGTGCCCATTACCAAATTGTAAACCAAGGCTAAGATTTTCAAAGGAGCCTTAGTGAGACTAATTCAAATGGGATTTGGGCACCTAACTCCTTTAGGCTCTTTTGAAAATCCAGCCCAAATTTCTTTACACACGTTGAAGCACTTATCCCCATTTACACTGGACTAGGTGTGTAGAACCTATATATGTAGGATGAAATTCTGCCAGCCTTATGCTGAATAATACCTTATTCTTCAAGTAGTTCCATCAATTTCAATGGGATTGCTCACAGAGTAAGGTGCTACTCAAGGTGAGCCAGCATGGCAGAATCAGACCCTCTGGTGTCATTTCACAAGCTAGGTGTTTGCTATGTACAAGTAAATCAATTAAAATGGAGTGGCAGTGATGGAAGCAGGCAGGGCCCAGATGTCAGAACACACAGAGCGGACAGAACCTTGGGGCAGTATGTACGAGTGTGAATGTTTTTACCTTTAGAATTGCTAGTGCATTACCAAATTTTACATGTTAATATGCTTAGAAATACAGGGAGCCACTGCCAAATCAAATATTGTGAATAAATCACAGAACTAGTACAGTGAGAGGTGTCCCCCGAATTAGGTAAGCTTAATATTTAAGGGGTATAAAACCCATCAGTGTATAGGGTCTAGAAATAAGGTAATCTGTGGCTTTATTCTCACTGGCTCAAGGACTGAACTAGTTCAAGCTTTTAATTAGTTTCCTGTCTGATTCCTTGCAGGTGGCATGGCAAGAACTCAAATCAGGTAACTACATGCAAGAACGATCTCAACCACTAGATGTCCCAATACTATAGTCAAATCCTGCAAAGCATTATTCTCAGTATTTAAGCCCAGTGGAAGATAATAAGCAAGAGGAGACCAGGCAGGATGTTGATGTTATCAAGATAATTTGTCACAGATCAGCCATGCAAAATGCTTTGTGTTGATCTACATGAAAAATGCAATGTTCTATAGCTTTGCATTGTACGTGCTTTATCTGTGGATTGGCAGTTTAATTAAGCAAGCTGTTATTATACACTACCTAACACTTCTTTTCTATCTCTGCATCTCTTTGCTCCCGCATTTATGTTTAGCATTTTGATTAGAAAGGCACAGTTGCTTCTAAAGATGAACCTGATTCCATCATACCTCACACAGAAGCCATGTGAAGGTGGGAGAAAAACTCAAAGTGGGGAAAATAAAAATGGCTCTGAAGCTAGAGATTTCTTTCACTACAAAATGCTTTGGAAATGGAGCCACCAGTGCTGCATGCCCCACATGAGTATGTGAAAGCATGAGTGAGAGGGGTGTGATGACAAGTCCGATGCGGACACATTCATCCCCATCTTGATAAATTTACAATCCTTTTAGGACTCTTTAACACAATTTTCCTCAGCTAACCTGTTCTTTAAACATTCTATTTCAAAGCTGTTTTGATGTCCACAGAAATATGTCTACTTTCTTCCACTACTATTCATTATAAAGCCTAAAGGAATATTTAGATGAAAACAGGATTTTTGAACTATATTTTTAATTTAAGCACAAAGCAGATCATCATAAACAAAAACTCATGAACTATAAAAGTCATATGAGTCATGATGCCTGTATGGTAAACAATGAATACAAACTGCCTACATTCATACAAAAAAGGATTGTATTTTTTTTTTAAACTGAATAGCAATTCCATCCTCAGTCCTCTGAAAAACTAGCTTCTACTTTCTCCACTCCAGTTAAACTGCTCTCATCAAGGTTTCTGATTACTAGGTCTGATCACAAAATTTCCAATTTTTAAATTCTTCAATGAAGAAAGGACAGACAATTTGCCAAACATTTTTTGGCCAGCTCTATCAATGACCTCTTCCTGGCCGAAGTCAGGGTGCCATCCCCATCCTCTCTGCTGCTCTAGATACTGTTTCAGAGTAACAGCCATGTTAGTCTGTATCCGCAAAAAGAACAGGAGTACTTGTGGCACCTTAGAGACTAACAAATTTATTTGAGCATAAGCTTTCGTGGGCTACAGCATCCGAAGACGTGTTGCATCCGAAGAAGTGGGCTGTAACCCACGAAAGCTTATGCTCTAATAAATTTGTTAGTCTCTAAGGTGCCACAAGTACTCCTGTTCTTTTTGCTCTAGATACTGTTGATCATACCCTCTTTCTTGACATCTGTCCTGCTTTGGCTTGCACAATACAATCCTCTGCTGATTCTCTCCTCTTCTCCCTTTCCTTAAGCTGATCTCATCTGCTCACATGGCTTCAACTATCTTCTCCATGTTGATGCCTCACAAATGCACATCTTCATCCAGTTCCATATCTCAGGTTGTCTCTCTGGCATCTCCTCCAGGATGTCTTGCTATCAACTTAAATTTTATGTATCCAAAAATCAAACTTGTATTTCCTCTCAAGCTCTCCCCATGCATCCCCATTATCTGTTACTGTTGTACACATAGCCATCTTCTGTGTCATTCAGTGAGGCCTGTGACCTTAGTATCATCACGGACTCCTTCCTCTCCCTTGTCCACACATCCAAATCCTGCCACTTCTTCCTCAACACTATCTCTATGATCTGGTTCATTTCTAGCTAGTCAACTACCTAAAACGCTTGTCCAGGCCTTCAGCATCTTAATTACTAGTCCTTCCTCTTCCTTTCCAGCCTCTTAACATTGGCCTTTCCCAGTCCACACCAAATGGATCCTTTAGAATCACAATCATATTAATCTCCTCTCTGACTTCCTCTACTGGCTTCCCCTTCTCCACACATCAAGTTCAATATTCTTGTCTTCCCTTTAACGACTTGCATAACTCCACCTCCTCTCCACCCCCTCAAATAATCCACTCTTGTGGGGCAGGGAAGACTAGCTCCTTCCTAATTTCTAGCCCACAAACCATTTGGAGACCTTCTTCTGAGCAGTTTATTTACATCACCTTTACAGACTATGCAGCCTGGTATCAGCTGTACCATAGAGCATTTGGCTCATGAGGGAAGGAGATCTCTCACATCTCTGAGTTTGCAAGTCCCTCTCTCATGCATCCTTCTTGTGCCTTTTGTACGGTGACACTGCACCCCGTATTCTTCACAGTGATATTATTATGATAGGATTATGGCATAATTATGATGCATTTTGTACAAGATAAATCATGTGAGGCGTCATTGAAAAAGGTATGATTTGCTAAATATGATTATCCTATTTGCATGCATGTATCATTTTTGTATCTGAAGTTATGAATATTGACTAGGCATCTTTATTTCAAATGGGCTTACTCTGAAAAACACCCACAGCCAGCCTTTCAGATACAACAATGAAGAAGCCAGATGGGGCTGATGGTCCAATAGCAAAGACAATGGCCTGTGGAATAGCTTAACCTTCCTGTGGGCATTTTGGTCAGCCTGTAAGCAATGGCTGCTATAACGCTGTGAGGACATGTGACCAGGCCACATGATTCTGGACTCCATCTTGGGATGTCAGTATTTTTCCACAAACCGGTCTGGGAACCAAGTTTTGAAACAAAAGGTTCCTGCCCTATGCTAAAGCTATATAAGGCAGGGAGTGACATCATCTGTGGGTTCTTCACTCCCCACACAAGAAGACATCTGGAAACACTTGAGGAACAAAGACTGAACAGGGGTAAGTGCTGGACCCAGGCTAAAGGGATTTCTAGCTTATGTGTGAAGACCTGAGAAACCCAAGCTGTAAAGCTAATGCAGCTTGTGCCTTAAGAATCTACAAGTCTGCCTGTACCATCAGTTAGGGTGAGAATCTGCTATTCATATCCAATCTATCTAGTATATTAAGCTTAGGTTGCATTTTTGTTTATTTGCTAAGTAATCTGCTTTGATCTGTTTGCTATCACTTAAAAGCTATCTTTTGTAGTTAATAAACGTGTTTTATGTGTTAATCCAAACCAGTGAGCTTTGACTGGAGTGCTTGGGGAAAATCTCTGCTTGGTTACCACAAGTGTGCATTGCTCTCTTCACATTGAGGGAGAGGCAGGCCAGGTACTAAACCCATATCCTGGCCAGATTTGACCAGGGCAGGATGGTACTGCTATGGGGTCCTACCCTGGGAAGCTGGTGATTAGAGAACCTGCATGTAACTAAAGCTGGGTGTGTCCCTACTTGGGTGAATGCTGGCGGGAGGGCTTTGCAGCTTGTCACAGCAGCACAGTGTGAGAGGGAGCCCAGGCTGGTGGGTCAGGCGGCTCAGTGATACCCCAGTTCCAGGTGGCACCCCAGGGGGACCCGGTCAGATGTATCCATTGGGCTAATAAGTTAATTGGCCTATTAACTCTCTCCAGCCCATCTCAATCTATCAATTGGGCACAGTCATAGGCACAGGAAGTAGGGATGCGGGAGGTGCTGCAGCACCCTCAGGTTTTATGCAGGGTCCTGACTGTGCACGCGGGATCTCAGCTAATGGCCCTGCTCCGTGCCGGGTCCCAGCTGTCAGCCCCGTTCCTGGCCCCGCACGCAGGGTCCAGCATCATGGCTGCTGGCCCTGTGTTTGGGGGTCCCGGCTGCCGGCCCCACTCCTGGCTGCACATGCAGGGTCCCAGCTGCTGGCCCCACACTCAGAGTCTCCATTGCCAGCCCTGCTCCTGGCTGTGCATGTGGGGTTCCGCATCACAGCTACTGGTCCCATGCCTGGGGGTCCCAGCTGCCAACCCTGCGCCCAGCCCTGCATGTGGGGTCCTGGCTGCCAGTCCCACATGCTCCACTACTGGCCCCACATGTTTCCCCAGCCATGGCCCCAGCCTCGGCCCCCTTATCCCTGTCCTTGTCTTCTCTCTCCCCCCTGGGAGACACGGCCTTGCTCCCGGCCTCAGCTCTGGGGTGAGAGGGGGAACGAGGTAAAATGTTTGGAGATAGTTTTGCTGACTTTCAGCACCCCCACTATAAAGAGCATTCCAGGATCACTGGACACAGTTCATGTAGTCAGGTGTGCTCTGGGGCAACTAACTGGAGTTGCAGTGACCGGAGTGCGACTCAGATGCTGGTGCTATTGGCATCAACCCTCTCCCAACCCTTCCACTCTGTCAACAGCACCATCCTTGATACCCTATTTGTCTACTTCTTCCACAACCATTGTTGTGTTTTCTTCCATACCACCCTGCCCTGGGAAGGCCCAAGAAGGCTCCTTGCTGAACTGGTCTGCATCTCTATTACTCTCTCCTCATTCAAAGCAGTTCACTTCAACCGTGATGACTATAAGAAATTAGCCACCTCATTCAATCGAGGAAAAGAAACGATACCATGACTTATGACCGGTCACAATTAAGCAACTCAGCTACTTTTTAAAAATTCATTCCAAAAAGTAAAAAAATTCAGAAAAGCCTTTTTTGAATAAATTCAGATAATGAATAAAGTGGAGGAGGTCGTGATATGCTCACAGAAGAACAAGCGGAAAGGAGGCTACGTTCATCCAGTACGCTATTTGATGCAAGTTATTCACTTAGCTCCTCTTCTGGGCGAGGACACTGTGATCCAATAAGCAAGATTTAGATAGAAATGGGTGGGTCAAGGGGCATCTTAAGAGTGAGAGCTGTAAAGGGGGCATCTCCTCTTTTTCCTTTCATTAGAGAGTGGAAAGTTTGGTTAGCGTCCTTTGTGCCTAGTATTACCTGAGAATGAATGAGCAGAGGAATAATGAACCCATCAGTAAGAAACCATTAATGAATGTTTTCTTTGGCAGGAACATCTATCCTTCCCTTTCTCCTCTGCCTTTCACCTTAACTACAATTCAATCATATTTAGCAACAATTTCTAGCTTAGTCATTCTGTCAGGCCTATGTGATAAATCAATGCCCCGTGAGGGAAATATGCTCAGCAATATTTGTAATAGTTTGGGCTCTCATGAGATACAATTTTCATGGCCCTTGAATAGGAATAAACACAATTATATACCCGCTGTCAGGAGTCTATAGCCCATCTTGGCAGGGAGATGGACTCTGTGATCAAGAAAGGCCTTTTCCATCTTTAACTATGCTGATCCCATAGGTCTTGCTATTCCTTCGCAAGCTGTTTATGATCACACTTTTAAATTCTTGTCTACTTAAGGGTATCTTAATATCCACCTCCTCATTTCTTAGAGCTTGTTTTGCTGCTTTGTCAGCCATCTTATTTCCAAGTATTCTGATAGGCGCCGGAATGCATGCTGTTGTTACACAGATACTTACTTGTATTATGTCCATAATTAGGAACATTATTTCACTTACTGTCATTTCTGCTTTCCAGAGTCTCTGTTCTGATTGTCATAAGGCCTGACAAGGAATCAGATAAAATTACAGCTGCAGCCAGTCGCACATCTCTAAGCCAGGTTAGTGCCAACATTATCGCTGTTAGTTCAGCTCTCAGAATGGTCACCTAATTCGATAGCCTTTTAGATTTCTGCATTCCAAGCCTAGGAACACAGAATGCTGTTCGCACTCCACTGTGCTTTCATCTTTTGATCTATGTGTAGAGACTTGACAAATCTGGCCCCATTTTTCATAAATAAATTCAGAAATGTCATTGGTCATAATGTGTGGCTTTTTCCTTCCCTCTTTTTTTTTTCATTAAATTCCAAATCTACAAATGGGGGAATAACTGTCCAGCTGTAATTTGATTTCCCAGAACTAAAAATGTTTGGTTCTCTCAAATATATATATATATGTATTTTTACATAACTTGTTTAGCCATTTTTTTGACCCTGATACTATGAGGAAGTCTGTAGCAAGTCATATAATTTTTCCTACTAAACTCCTAGCCCAATGATTCGAGAAGCACAAAATCTGCTTCCTGCAGTGAGCTGATGTAGAAATGCAGGTCTCCTGCCATCAATCTCTCATACCCCACACACAGCCTCTGGGGATTTGCAGTACTGCGGGCTCCGCCTGCTATGCATTTTCAGTTGAAAAAATGGAAGAATTTGGCTTTTACAAAAATCATTCAAACCTCCCATGGGGCAGATTTTATTGCTATTAAAATATTTGGGTTCTGCGCTCCAGTTGCCCTTTGCTACAGAGCACATGCTGTGTTAATAAGTAATGAGCAATTGTGCCAACCCTGAGTCAGCCCAATATTATTTGGTTAAGTCGGTAATATTGTGCACTGGGTTATGATAACCTTTGGCACAGAGGATAGCCACACAGAGCTTGTCTCTCCCCACCCCGTTGGTACCAGTGCTGTACATTTCCTACTTACTGTTCTTAGGAATAGAGACAAAAAATTGAGACCTTACCTGCCAAATGCAGATTGTATTGAAATGCTTTTTTCTCTAAATTTATTATTCCTCTTTCTTTCATTTTTCACCTTTGTTTCATTTGAATTGCATGTTCACAGAGTTTATTATAAACACGTTTCATATGAGAGAATGTGCACTTGATTTATTTGAGCAGGTGAGCTCAGACCAGTCCTAAAGTTATACCATTCCAATCTTTATATGGCTGTTAATATAAAACAATGCTGTAACATTTTTCTATGCGGCTCACTCCTCCATTACATTGCTGTATCCTTCACAGCCTTGCACAATATAAAATTTTAAAACCCAAACTATTTGTGATGTCATCATTCTTTGATTATTAGTCCCTGTTATTTGTATTGCTAGTTATTTATTGTGCTAGGCTCTGTCCACAAACACAGCCAAAAGATGGTCTTTGCTCCAATAAGGTTATGATCTGAGCATACAGCAGGTATTGCAAAAGCTGGATACAATTAACAGTGAGACAATTTTTGATGAGTGTAGTAGACTAGGCCATTAAGAAGAAGCTAAGTGAATTCTTTGCATCAGTCTTCACTGCAGAGGATGTGAGGGAGATTCCTACACCTGAGTTGTTCTTTTTAATGACAAATCTGAGGAATTGTCCCAGATTGAGGTGTCAATAGAGGAAGTTTTACTACAAATTGATAAATCAAACAGTAATAAATCACCAGGACCAAATGGTCTTCACCTGAGTTCTGCAGGAACTCAAATATAAAATTGCAGAACTACTAACTGTGTTACGTAACCTCTCTCTTAAATCAACCGCTGTACCAGGGGACTGGAGGAAAGCTAATCTAACACTGATTTTAAAAAAAGGCTTCAGAGATGATTCTGGCAATTACAGGCTGGTAAACCTATCTTCAGTACCAGGCAAACTGGTTGAAACTATAGTAAAGAGCAGAATTATCAGACACACAGATAAGCACAATATGTTGGAGAACAGTCAACAGCTTTTGTAAAGCAAACTCATGTCTCATCCATCTATTAGAATTCTTTGAGGGAGTCAACAAGTATGTGGACAAGGGTAATCCAGTGGATATAGTGTATTTGGACTTTCAGATAGTCTTTAACAAGGTCCCACACCAAAGGCACTGAATCAAAGTAACCAGTCATGAGGTAAGGGTGAAGGCCCTCTTATGGATCATAACTTGTTAAATGGTAGAAAACAAAAGGTAGGAATAAATTATCAATTTTCACAGTGGAGAGAGGTAAATAGCAGGATCCCCCAAGAATCTGTACTGAGACCAGTGCTGTTCAACATATTCATAAATGATCCAGAAAAGTGGGTAAACAGTGAGTTGGCAAAGTTTGCAGATGATACCAAATTACTTAAAATAGTTAAGTCCAAAGCTGACTATAAAGAGTTACAAAGGGATCTTACAAAATTGTGTGACTGAGCAACCAAATGGCAGATGAAATTCATGTTGATAAGTGAAAAGTAATGCATATTGGAAAACATAATTCCAACGATATGTACAAAATGATGGGATCTAAATTAGCTGTTACCACTCAAGAAACAGATCTTGGCATCATTGTGGATAGTTCTCTAAAAACATCTGCTCAATGTGCAGTGAGAGTCAAAAACACTACCAGAATGTTAGGAACCACTGGGAAAGGGATAGATAATAAGATAGAAAATAGCATAATGCCACTGTATGCATCCATGGTACACCCACACCTTGAATACTGCATGCAGTTTTGGTCGCCCCATCTCAAAAAAGATATATTAGAATTGGAAAAAGTACAAAGAAGGGCAACAAAAATGAATAGGGGTATGGAACAGCTTCCATATTAGGAGAGATTAAAAAGACTGGGACTATTCATCTTGGAAAAGAGACAACTAAGGGGGGGATATTATGGAGGTATAAAATCATGAATAGTGTGGAGAAAGTGAATAGGGAAGTGTTATGTGAAGGAGTAAATAACACAAGTACCTGGGGTCACCCAATGAAATTAATAGGCAGCAGGTTTAAAACAAACATAAGGAAGTACTTCTTACACAACGCACAGTCAACCTGTGGAACTCATTGCCAGGGGAAGTTGTGAAGGCCAAAAGTATAACTAGGTTAAAAAAGAATTAGATAAGTTCATGGAGGATAGGGTCATTAATGATTATTAGCCAAGATGGTTAGGGTCATAACCTCATGATCTGGGTGTCCCTGAGCCTCTGACTGCCAGAAGCTGGAACTGGATGACAAGGGATGGATCACTTGATAATTGCCCTGTTCTGGTCATTCCCTCTGAAGCTTCTGGAACCAGCCACTCTTGGAGACAGCAATGGTCCATCTAGCCCAGTATCCTGTGACCCAGTAGGCCTGTTCTTATGTTCACTGCACACCAGCTACCTAGTTATTGCCTTGCTGGCAAATTCCCCCTTTGCCTTGGAAGGAACTAGCCCCCACCAAATAAAGAACAGTCAGTCACCCATCTGCAAGAAAGCAAAGACAAAGCCTCAAACCCCCAAAGTCCAAGCTGTGCCTAGTAATCAACACAAGGAAAGTTAATCAGAAATAAAATGCCAGGTTTACAAAACCAATGCTCTCTTGGGTGGGGTGGGCACTGCTGGTAGGAAATGTGTCCAGATGACTAGGAATGCTTCTGATGTGGCAGTACCTCCGAATCAAACGCACACCATATCCCACTGCACCAACCCTGAGCTGCTCAAGAGAGTGAGGATCTAAGGCCCATAATGAAAGCTAAACCTCACTGGAGTCCATTTGTACTGGATTTAGAAATGCTCCAGACAAACCACACAGTGTCAGTATGAGATAAGGGGACAAAAAAAATCTTACAACATAAAGACCACGGTATGGTAAAGCCATTTAGCAATTTGCTATAACAACAGAGAGTTAGAATAAACTACCAACAATAATCCATTTCATGTCTATAGTCCCTCTCATTGATTTCAAGTACAATGCAAACCCTAATTAGACCATACAACTCTACAACACAAGGTAGAGATAACGTTACAATCCCCAGTTTGAAGGAGGAACAGAAATGAAACACCCAGAGTCATGCTGAAAGTCAGTGACAGAGCTGGGAATAGAACCCAAGGTCCCTGACTCCCTGTTCCCTGCTCTCATCCTTAGGTAACAGCCCCTAATGGTTATTGTGCAGGCTGCACTTCCCCAAAGTAACAGCAGCCCAATAGTCTCCACACTCCAGCTTTAATATGACACTAAATGAAACCGATGGTGAGAATCAGAAAAGATAAATCTGCCCCTTCTGGGGAAACAGCAAATGATTGTTTTGATAATGACACTTCACCCAAAAGGGAAAGTGCCACAGTTGGATCGCCGTATTTAAAACATCAGCCACAGCAAACCAGAGAGATACAAGAGCCTTGTTTAGTTCCTCAAACTCCTTTTTGGCATCTGAAAGTTGTTATGGTGCTGAATCCCTGTGCTCCTTACTATAATGTGATCAACTCCTTGTATTGTCTGCATGATGGAGCATGTACATTAGCAATATAGGACAAATAGATCAGCAGGCATTGACTCACTACATCTTCTTTAGCTGGTGGTAGTTCTGTGTGGAAAACGTCACCCCCCCTTCTGCCCATCCTGAGATGGATCAGGCAGCTTCACAGTCTGAAATACTGAAGCTACTGTGGGAATTGCAGAAGGCCAGTAATCTCCCATTGTACTCGCTAGTCAGGATGGGAAGCTGTTAGGCAACGAAAACCATGAGCAGCTGGGTGAGAGAGTCATTTGGGAACCATGTGAGAAATAAGCAGGTCCAACCTAATCTCACTCTCGAAGCATTAGCTTTCCAACACGCTAGATTTTGAGACAAGCGACTGCAAGGGCAAGGAGCCAGCCTGGATTATTGCTGCTTGTCACAGGCTCTCCCACTTTTGTGCCTGCACTCTGTGTTTGGGCTGGCCTAATAAAGTCTTCCACGCCTTCTTTCGCTGGGTCACCCAAGTGTCTTTATTTACAGTGTTTGTGCAGTTCCCAGATCCCCCAACGGTTAGTGCCCCACAGACCCTCCCCAGGGTCTCTTGGTCCTTGAGGCTTTCTTGTTGGTAAGGAGACAGAGATACTGCCCTCCTGTCTTCTCCCAGGCTAGCCTCCCCACTGAGGTTTGCCCAGGGCTTTTATAGCCCTCTCCTGCCCCAGCCCAGCTGTCACAACTTAGCTCAGCATGGTCCTCTGAGCCAGCCCTCATTAGGGCTTGCAGCTGGGCTCCCTGCTGAGTACCTGCATCTCTACACCTGGCCGGGGAGCAGGCTGCAGCCAGCATTTTGTCAGGGCTTTAAAGGGGGTTTTACCCCTGCCCTGTCACACTGCTCCTTTTAGGATAAATCTGCAACAGGCATCTTTAACAAAAAATTTCAAAGCAGTTTGACTTTGTAGAAAATAAAGCCAAACTTTATGAGATACTTACTTTGTAAGTTCCTTTTGGACAGAGAAAATTGAATGTTACATAGCACCTTTTATACACCAGTGCTTTACGGTAATGGGCTACATCCCCTCTGCACAGTGACTGTCTCTGCAACCAGAGCAGCAATGCTGTCCTTCACAATAGCTTACACACCGCCCCAGACAGTAGGGGCTCAGTTCTCCAGTTCTTGCACCTTGTGTCGTCCTGTGCAAAGTGTGGTGGCCTATCACAGCTACTTAGTGTAAAATGATGACACAAGGTACAAGGCAGTGGAGAATCAGGCCCTAGATCTATTCTTTGGTCTTGTCTACTGTGGGACACCCTCATGAAAGCTAATCCAAATTAACTAAAAGTGTAACTTTAAAATGGCTTAATTAAACCACATTAAACTCCTGTATGGCTGCTCTTATTCAGAATTTAAGATAAACTGCATTAAGGCCACTTAAATTCTGAATAAGAGCATCCACGCAGGAGTTAAATGGAGTTTAACTAATCCACGTTAAAAGTTAATTTGGATTAATTCCCCTCTTATAAAGAAGATGGGGTGTCAGGCATGATAAGAGTGATGCCTACTCTCTGGAAGTATGGAGGGGGACCTTTCAGATTCACCTGGGCAGCCCACAAATGAGGAATGCTGTAACATCTTTCTCTAAAGGGTGTCACAGGCTAGGGCAGCAGGGTGCCCTGATCATCACAATGGTGGAGTGATAAAGGGGGACAAAAAACATTTTCTGAAAAAGATAGACGGGGTTGGCTTCTTGTAGTCTAGTTTCCCGACATAGACCTCAATATATAGTCAGTAGGCTTTCTCCAGGTACTAGATCCTCCACTTGTATGTGCCCCAGGTTCTCTCTCACAGGGTTCATTCCTCCTCTCTTCTCCTGCTGCCCTCCTCCTGAGCACTGAAGGTTATGTACTAGAGCTTGCATTAAAATAAGCCCCAGACTCCTCCCATTCCCATAATGTTTTGGTAAGAGGAGATTGATAGCTAGGCCTTCCTACTCATTCAGTGAAGTAAACCTTCCCTGGTCCTCCAGGTGAAGACAAGTATCCTTAGTATGCCTGTTTCTTTTTCCACCTGAAACCAGATTACCCCAGCCTGATAACACTGAAGGGGTTCAGCCTTGGAACGCTAATAAACAGAGCAGGAGAATAAGTCTAGTTCGGGGGTGGACAAACTTTTTGCCCCGAGGGCCACATCTGGGTGGGGAAATTGCATTCAGGGCCATGAATGTAGGGCTGGGGTGGGGGGTTTGGGTGTGGGAGGGGGTGCAGTGTGCAGGAGGGGGCTCAGGGCAGGGTGTTGGGGTGCAGGAGGGGTGCGGCAGGGGCTCAGGGCAGGGGGCTGGGGTGCAGGAGGGAGTGCAGCATGCGGGAGGGGGCTCAGGGCGGGCTGTTGGGGTGCAGGAGGGTGTGGGGTAAAGGAGGGGGTTCACGGCAAGGAGTTGGGGTGCCAGGGGGTGCAGCAGGGGCTCAGGGCAAGGGGTTGGGGTGCAGGAGGAGTGCAGCAGGGGTTGGGGTGCGGCAGGGGGCTCGGGGGCAGGAGGGGTGTGGCAGATGGCTCAAGGCAGGGAGCTGGGGGGGCTCAGGGTAGGGGGTTGGGGTGCGGGCTCTGGCCCAGCACTGCTTACCTGGAGCGGCTCTGGGGAGGCAGCGGGGCTAAGAGAGACTCCCTGCACCACGTCCCTGCAGTCCCTGGGGGTGGAGCAGAGGGCTCTGCGCGCTTCCCTCGCCTGCGGGTACCTCCCCCGAAGCTCCCATTGGCCGTGGTTCCCTGTTCCTGGCCAATGGGAGCTGCAGGGGCAGTGCCTACAGGTGAGGACAATGCATTGAGCCCTCTGCCTCCCCCCTCCCGCTAGGGGCCGCAGGGATGTGGTGCCGGCCACTTCCAGCAGTGGCACGGGGCCCGCAGCACCATGGAGGTGGCAATCCCACGGGTCGGATCCAAAGCCCCGATGGGCCGTCGTTTGCCCACCCCGGTCTAGCTTGTGCAAAAGCATGGTCTTTTCTTCTCCAAAGCCCTTTCTGTCATGGCTAAGGCTACGATTCTGTCACAGAGGTCACGGATTCTGTGACTTTCCGGGACCTCTGGGACTTCTTCTGGGGTAGGGTTGAAGCATCACTACACAATAGTCTAAGACAGGAAGTCAAGAAGAATAAATATCCAGTTGAAACTGCATATAGGCAGCATGTAATTACCTGAACTGGGATTCAGCCAGAATCCCAAGGTTAATACTGCTGCTTTGGCAAAAGGGCTGTGGTGAATTTAATAACCACAAATGGTCAGGCTTTTATGGCTTTTCAAAAAGGCAACACTACAGCATCTCTACATACCCTAGCACCATACTGGAGTTTCAGTTCAATACAAATTCAGAGGAGGAAAGCGCTCCCTCGTGTATCATCCACATCATTTCTTGTGGCACCTGGCTGTTCCTTGAACTCTCCCATCCTTGTACTAACCCTCTTTAGGTTATATATGCTGACGTGCTCAGAGTGCAAGGTTGTGTGTGGTTTGGCTGCAGGCAAATCTAATGGCTTGGATTTATCTGAACATGTGGGGGGCTGGAGATTTCATGAGATCGGACTTTATTTTGCAAGATTTCCAGCTCTTTTTGGTTTTGCCAAGACCTAAATCTTACAAGAATAACCTTTTTTTTTGACAACATCTTGGATTTGCTGCTTGAGGCTGGAAGTTCAGAATGAATACAGAGAACAGCTGTGGGCTCCACATGTCTGCCTATGAGCTATGCTAGCCCACAATCTTCATAATGCTGAGTACTAGGGGCACAATCCCTCCCATCCCCATCCCTGGCACACACCCTGTGCCAGGGCAGGCAATATGGGTAGACTTGGAAGGATTAGATTTGTATCTGTAAATGTTGGTAAACGTCAATTTCACTGAACACACCCGAGTGGCCAAAAAAAATATATTTCCATCGATAATCATCAAAATTTACAGACCGGCAAAGTAAGAAAAATGCTGCTTGAGAACTTAATAGAGTTTGATTTAAGAGTATTTACTTTGTGTGTTTTGACATGGGACGTTGACAATTTGTGTTTTAGCGGTTAAAATGCTTTAACTTTTTGAATCTCTATGTCGTTATCATCATTAAGTAATTATTGTCTGACCCTCCCTAGTGTCTGACCCCTCCATAATTTCCCATATGAACATTTAAATAGATAATTTTAAAAAATGCTTAAATGAACTTCAATATTATCTATTGAAATTATAAAAAATGAAAATTGAATTCTGCCAAGCCTATATATGGAGCAGTGTAGGCCTGCTTACTTTGGCTGTATGCTGCTCCTCCTTTGTGGTTTCTGGAATTTATGGGCTGCTGGAGCAGCTGTAGGGAGAGACTGATGAGGTTCAGTGCAGGAATCACTGGGTGAAACCTCTGGTTTTTGTCCTGTAGGAGGTCAGACTAGATGATCATAATGATCCCTGCTATCCTTGAAATCTGTCGATCTATCACTGACTCCCTTTTGTACCGAGGCAGCACTGTCTTGCATACTCAGCAGGGGACCTGGCTTTGAAACAGAGTTGGATGAAATTTTCAGCCAAAACTTTTTTCATTGGAAAATGCAGATTCAGCGGTGCTGAAACGTTCTATGGATTCGTGTCAGTTTCTCCAAATTGTTCCTGTTGGGAAAAAAAAAATATTCGGAAAAAGTCAAAAAAATTGTTTGTTTCAAATTATGTCTGTTTTAACATTTTCTAAATGAAACTTTTAGGTGGTTCAACTTGAAATGACTTTCCATTTGAAATTTCTTCCAGTTTGAATTTAAATAATTTAAACATTTTTTGAGAACTAATCAGCAAACAACAAGCAAATTCCCACAGACCAAGACACACCAACTCAAAGTGGCATCAAACCCTGACAAAACAGGTGTAAAACCTGAAAAAATATCTTCACTGCTACCACGATCAATACTACACACCCTTCAAGATCCATGGGTCCTACATATGCTTATCACAACATGTGGTATACCTCATCCAGTGCACTAAATGCTCTCAAAACAATGTGGGAGAAATCAAAAAATCAATGTGCTCTCCAGTGAACTCACAAAAAAATGATAAGACAAAAACTCCATGTCACCCAGGAGCAAACTCTTTTCACAAAGCGATCACTCCATATCTGACCTCTCAGAACTCATCCTCAAAGGAAACCTTCATAACACCTTCAAAAAGCAAACCTGGGAACTTAAATGCATAACTCTTTCAGACCTCAAAAACCACGGCCTCAGACACTGGTTTTATGGCTCATTACAACAATTTGTAACACACACAATTGTCTGCTAACTCTAATTGCTCACGTCACTTTAAGTGGTCTCCCACGACATGTGTTAACCCCTTAATCTTAACCATCTAGCCCAACTTGTATTTAGCTCAGACACTCTGGTTTCCTTCTCCAGACCTGAAGAAGAGCTCTTTGAAGCTGAAAAGCTTGTACCTTCAGAACAACAGAAGTTATCTTTTACTAGACTATCACCTCACTGACCTTGTCGCTCAGCAAACCAAAAAAAAAAATCAGCTATTTGCACAACTCTAATGGGAACTAAAGCCAGTATGCTCTGCCAGGAAGAAATATTGGGGAAATGTTGCTAAATTGCACTCAATTGTGGGGAATTTACAGGTGCCGGGGCCTGTAAAGTTCATGAGGTGAAACCAGTCCACAATTATCTTGCTGCTTAGCCTGGCCCTCATTTGTGTTTTACTTGCTTGTCAGTTTACAGCAATACAGTGTTCTGTTCTACATCTTCCTTCACTTGGTGGCATAAATAGTCTCCATCTCTCCCCTTCCTGCTAACTTCAGCCCATATTCAGTCACACTCTTCAAGAACAATTTTTATGTTTCACTACTAGTCTCAGCTTCCAAAGTTAATTGGGGCTGGTGAGGTAAAAATAGACCCTGGACCAGATGGAAACTGTCCTGATTTATAGATAGCTGAGCCATCACATGTTCCATTTGTACTCCGAACAAGGGCACTATTAATTATTACTCTGCCCTGAGAGATTGCATGAGAGGTTACAATGATGCTATGCAAGAAGAAGGTTTAAATATTGTCAGCTTGCAACATTTTGCTGAAAGAGCTAGACTCTGAGCCGACCCACCTGTTGTTTATGGTCAGCGGTATATACAATGGTTGTTTTAGGGTACGCTTGAAGTGTTTGGGCCAAATACCCAGCTAGGGAAAAAAAATCGGTGTAGCTCTACTGACGGCAGTAGTGCCATGCTGGTTTACACCCGCTGAGGACTTGGCCCTGTGTCTGTAAAACACAGTCACAGCAATAAAAAAGGGATGTTCTCCATAGCAAGGTTCTATTTACTTGCCACTTCAGTGTCCTTTCCATTCCACCATGTTCTCTGAGAACCACACACAGGCCATGCACATCGATCCCTTGGATGAGGAACAGACCCTTCAGATGGTGGACGAGCACATGAAGGGGTTTGTTTTGATTAAGCTTCCCCAGGAAGGGTCTCCTATCATTCTCCCCTTGCCTACATTCAGAGACACAGTAATGAGCTTCAGAGAGGGTCATGTGAAGCCATCCTCAAAGAGTGGGAAAGCCTCTGATATGAGACTCTGTACACAGGGCAGAGAGATAAGTAAAGGGGACTCCTGGATGCTCATACTCCATTTAGATGCTATATGGTTTGGATCTCCTGTTGCCTTTGTCTCCTTATATGACATGCCAGCTGCACCCATCCCTCCCACTGCACAGGTTGAGAAACATGGATTGAGCCTTCCTGAGAATGCCGGTTGTCTTTCTGGCCTGCAGAAAACTCACAGACCATGCGCTGCACCTCTTTTCCCCTAGGTCACACAGAGAACCAGGAACGCAGCCTCTCAGGCTATGTCTACACTACCCGCCTGAATTGGAGGGTAGAAATCGATCTCTCAGGGATCGAATTATCGCATTTCGTCGGGACGCGACAATCGATCCCCGAATCAACGCTTGTACTCCACCAGCGCAGGTACTAGTAAGCGCCATCGACAGGGGAGCTGCAGTGGTCGATTTGCCGCCGTCCTCACAGCGGGGTAAGTCGGCTCCGATATGTCGAATTCAGCTACGCTATTCGCATAGCTGAATTTGCGTATCTTAAATCAACACCCTCCCCCCATAGTGAGGAGGTAGCCTCAGAAAGGTTCAGCTCCCTCAAGGGCCAATGCTGATTCCACTGCCCCGTTCCACTGTGGACATGTCAAACTTGGAGAGGAGCTGGTGCATTCAAAGAACCAGGAAGGAAATGGCTGCAGGGCTCTATGGGACAGAGCAGCCCATCAGACTTGTTGCATCTTCAGTTATTTAGGGCTTGTCTACGTACAAAAGTTAATCCAGAAAAAGGGAGGGTGAAAAATTTTAAGCGGATTAAATATTCCTGATTAACTCCATGTGTGGATGTTCTCAATTAGCTTAATCTACTTGTCACGGGGTAGGTACACCCCATCACGGGGACCAGGTGATGTATAGGGTGAAGAAGGGAAAAAGAACTGAATAGCAGTTTGTCAGGTCCTATGTTCGTGACCCTGACTACAAACATGGTAATACGGCCCAACGGCCCGAGTCAATAAACAGCCCTTCAGCTTGGGCAGCATGGCCTAATGGCCAGAATTAATAGGGTAGCCCACCTCTGTGGAATTGTGTGGCCTATTGGCACATTGGGGGAGTGGGGTTGTGGCCCCCAGAGGAGGGGGACTCAGGCCCTCCCTGCTCCTCTGAGTCCCAGCCCAGGGTCCTGGCAGTGGTGGGGGTGCTCCCCAATGAGTCAGCAGAGATCCTCCCGAAACACGCTGACCAGTTCCCCCTTTCACTCACTGGAGAAGATTCTAAGTCCCCTGGGATGCTTCCTCTCCTTTCTCCCTTGGCAAAGCTCCACATTTCCCCCAGGTCTCTGAGGTCCTCCAATGGCCTAGCTCCTGCCGGCACGGTCTCATCCCCGGGCTCATCGGGCAGTCTGGAGTCCATGTGGGCCTCTGCATGCCTTGCTCCTGAGGTCGGGGCCTGCAGCCACTCCCTGGGAAGAGCCTGTAGTCTGTGTCCTCTCCCTTCAGCAGCCTGTCTAGACTGAGCTGGGGGGTGGGCTGCTTCCCTTTATACTCTGCTTCTAGGCTGAGCATGCCCAGCAGAGTCGGAGCAGCGGGGCTTCCTCAGCCTGCAAAGCACAGCTAACCCTTTCGGCACTGGTCCTCTCTTCACCCGCCCACTGCTAAAGGACCTCCCCCAGCCTAAGGGGAGGATCCACAGGTCCGTGATACCAAATAATTGCGGGGGACAACTAATAAAATAACAGAGACAGGAGTGAGGTCACAGGGCTAAATGAAGGGAACCTGACGGTGACATCGAGCAGAGAACCCCGAACAGCGCCCACTGCTCCTCAAAGGCACCAAGGAAGCCAGCGGACGCTGCCCAGAGGAACTCTGCCTGGATGCATGAACGGACGGAGGAGCGGAAATAGGCCCCACAGTCACAGGAAATCCTGTCAGCCAACCTCCTCTCCCTGGTTTTGTAGATGGCCATTTTGGCCAGAGCTAGGAGGAGGTTGACGAGGATGTCCTGCGACTTTGTGGGGCCACGGATGGGGAGTGCGTAGATGAACAAGTGAGGGGAAAAGTGCAACCAAAAACGTAATAATCCTTTCGGGACTGGTGTGGGGTAGATACACCCCATCACACTACTTTTTGGAGCCAGATCTACTTTATGGATTAAGCTAATTCAGAATAAATCACTCCTTTTCTGGAATAAAAGTATGCACAGATGGGATTATCATTCGGGAATAGTTAATTAGGAGTAACTACTCTGAAGTAACTGCCTATGTAGACAAGCTCTTAAAAATTGCTTTCATGCAAAAGCCAGCCTGTTTGTTGATAAGAAATGGTTCAATAACTGCTGTAATGTGATATAGCAGTAGTCACTCAAGCAATTTTAAAATATCACATAGCAGTGAGATAGGTCAAAAGTTTTTTGGCCCTTGAAATCGCCAATTATGATGCATGATACACTTTGTCATTGTACAGGTGGGTCAACCAAATTGAAAAGTATCTCTGGTGGTTTGTAGATGAAGGTTATGGAGAGTTTATTGAGCTCAACAGTGAGATGTTCAATATTATTCTCTTCTGTTTTTAGGTGGATGCAATTCTGATGCTTGGCTTAACAAATACAGTCCTGCCATATTGGCTCTGTGGTCTCCCAACAGCCAACATCATTCCTGGTATCCTGGGTCATTTGTCCTGTAATCCTTAGTGAATCTCCTGTAGGCAGAACATGGCACTGATGTTGTGCGCAAATATCAGCAATCATTTCCCATTTAGGAGCTTACTGTCCTTCAACATTTATGGAAAGAACAGTCAGCGTTGGTCCCAAGGAGGACCCTTGGTGTCTGGGCTTGGATGGAAGTTCTTTTCGTTGAGGTCTTCCTTTGTTCCATAGCATCACAGTAATAAGATTTGGGAAAGTGGTAGTATGAGGTGTTTAGCAGCCTTTAAGGCTGATAGGGACCATCACATGAAGGCCCCTGCTGTGGACCCGTTAGGCACTGTATATACAATAGTAAGAGGCAGTCCTTGCCCCAAAGAGCTTGCAGTCTAAATAGATAAGACAGACTAAGAGTGAGAGAAAGGGAGTATTATTATCCCCATTTACAGACGGGGAACTGGGGCACAGAGAGATTAAAGGTCTGGTTTACACTGCAAGCTAGGGTTGTAATTCCCAGCTTAGTTGAGGAGACAAACCTATGCTAGTTCTGATCGAATTAGTGTGCCAAGAATATAGTGTCACTGCAGCTGTGCGAGCCACTCCAAGTACATACCTGGGGTGTTGGATGGGATCATATTCAGGGCGGCTTTCCCCTCTGGCTACCCACTGTTTTTAGCACACTAGCTCAATCCGAACTCAAGATGTAGACATGCCCAGAGTGACTTGCCCAAGGTCATAGTGGGAGTCAGGCAGAGCCAGGAATCAAACCCCAGTCTGGTCCAGTTCAGTGCTTTAACTGCAAGAACCATTCTTCCTCTCACCCTATGCTCCGTAAATAATAACAATAACAAAATCTTCATTCACTCCTAACGTGTATGCTGTACAATGAGATTATACTAGTTACAGGACAAGGCACTAGTACAGGGCAAATGGCATGTACGACAAATACATTCCCCCCCTGTCCTAAGTGTGGGGAATAGAACTCCCATCCTTTAAGAAACATTCATTCTAAGAATTCCTTTCAGACACCCTGATCTTCTGGAACCTTCTGATGAGTTATAAAATGGGAACATGAACCATAGCCTTTTCACAACAATAGATTCCGTACATTCATAGCAGTGCCTAGCAGAGCCAAGGTCCCTCATTCTTTCCACACACATTTTCATTGTTGTACAAATATTGTCAGAAGCCAAGAAATCTTTTCAGGAGCTGCTTCTGAAAGTTCTTATGTGATCAACTGAATAGGCAGTGCAATTACAGAAGCCATGATTTAAGAGCCTGAAGCCCAATTAACCTGATAAAAGGAATCGGATTTACAAACAATATGTTGAGAACATTTAATCTTGCAGTGAATATAGATATGTGTGGAGGAAGATTGTGTTTAGGATTAAGAGCCAAATTGTTGCATAACTTCCCATTCATTCCTTATATTTCCAGTATTACTTTATTATGACTGTTCTGGGATGAGATCTTGTTTTTATGATATTCATTCATCTAGAAAAATAGCTCAGATGGACAAAAGACAAACAAAATAGATTTGGATCTTTTCTGAGATGCTAACTCCTTAAAGCTCACACTGCTGGCATTTGATTAAAAATGAGTACTTTTCCAGAAGACACAGAAGAAAAAGAATTCTAATTTTCACAGTATTTCTAAAAGGCACAAAAAGATCTAAACATACCCATGTGTGCACACATGCTACCCAGCACAAATACCACTTCCCCACCGCCATGTATGCACCCCCCCCCCCCGCACACACATATGTGAACACATGCTCTGAGGGACAAACACACCAACACATGTGAACAGAGTCACCAGTACATGCACAACAAAGCATTTTGTTTAAAAACAACACTGATTTTCTGTTATTTTAAGTACTAATGCCTCATAGAAATGTTTAGGCCTTAAAGTATCTGAGTGGCTGTATTACAATTAATAATAAATAAAATAATAAAATAGTAATAATTTAATAATAATAATAATAATTAATAATACAAATGAAGCTCAGTTCTGCCTGTGTGGAGGACGTGGATAACTCCCCATTAACACTGCTGTCCTCTTGACGTGTGCAGGTCTCCCACATATCAGCCCTGCTCTTGGTGAAATGGCTCCTACACTATCTATTGTACTTAAAATCCAGACAAATGCTCCTCTTTCAGAAGACAGTAAAGTCTTCTGGTTAGGGCAGGGGAACTGAGAGCCAGGACTGTATGACCTTAAACAAGTTGCTTAGGGCTTGTCGGCACTTGGGAATTACATTGTGTTAACACATATGTTAACTAGCACGATGTCCGACCCTCAGGCCTGGATGCACAAACGAGTTCGGTGTTGTGATGTTGAGCATCACAGCCCCTAATTTTTAGGTGTCTAGAAAAATCACTGTGATTCACAAAGCCTGAGTGAGGTGCCTAGAATGAATACAATGAATAGGGAGAGGTAGGCGCCTTAGACTGTAATTCACAAAAGCCAGCACTCTTGACAGGGAGTTGCCTAGGCTAGGCAGCAGGAAATGCCAACCGGGAGGGGCCATTCTAAGGCATCTAAGCCCAGGGTGCAGGGAGGCACCTCGCTCTACTAGTGAGTCTCAGCTGGGATCCCTGTCCTGGAGTTAAGTGCCTATGATATTTTAGCAAGAGGAACTCCTGTATGACTTTTAGCCCAGTGGTGAGGGTACTGACCCAGGACATGGGAGCCCCCGGTTCAAGTCACCCCTCTACCTGTGGTTGAGCAGGGATTTTAACTGGTGTCTCTCATGTGAGTGCCCTAACCAGTGGGCTAGGGGACAGTCTGAGGTGGAGCTCCCTCCTTTCTCCAGTTGAAGCTGTTGCACTCTGGCTAAATAATTAACAAGTCATTCAATCCGGGAGACTGTATTCTGGCTCTTCCACCTCCTGGGAGAGTGCTCTAACCACCAGGCTGCAGAGCCATTCTCATCCCTGCACACTCACTCTCTCTTGCTGTTTCTGACCCAAATGCGTATTTATCCACAGTGGAACAGCTTCAACAGGAGAGACTGAGGGAGCCTCCCCATCAGAATATCCCATAGCCCAGTGCTTTGAGCACTCATCTGAGAGGTGGCAGAGCTCTGTTCAAATTCTTTCTCCCATTCAGGTGGAGGGGAGACTTGAACTGGGGGGCTCCTATGTCCTAGGGAGAATTCTAACAACTAGGTCAAATCTAGGTCCTCCATCTCCTTTTTCCCACCGCTTCCGGTTTGTATGAACTCACCTGTGGGATCCAGTCCAGTAGGCATGCTCACAGTGTACCTCCCGGATCAGGCCCGCACGTGACTTAGACGCCAGAATGCCTGTCTTCCCCTGCTTTGTGGATCAGTCTGGGGTAAAGACGGGAGATAGGTGTCTATGTGAAAGAGGGAGGTAGCAGGGTCTATGCCCAGACGCAGATACATAGGCACCCAGGGAACTTTTACTGCAAAAAACTTAGGTGTTGGGTGAGGTTAGGTGCCTTCAGGGTGCAGCAGGAGTTTTGTGTATCACAATGGTCCTGAAACTGGGACTTAGATGCTTAGAATGGGGACTTAGGTGCCTAGTTTGTTTTGTGCATCCAGACCTCCGTGTCCACAAGGACTGTTGTGTTTAAAGTAATGATAATGGGTTGTGGTTGACCTTTAACCATGACCTGCTACTATGATGTTCAACATGACAGCCCTTGTCATCTGCACTGAGGACCCTCTTTAGCAAAGTACTTAATCATGTGCTTTAATTCCACTGAAGCGAATTATGATTAAAGTTAAAAGCTCATGTTTAAGTGCTTGGATGAATTGGGATCTGAGTAATTTACATCATATTAGCTAACACACACATGCCTATACAGAGTAATTTCCCATTATGGACTGTGCTGGGATATGTTGTCCCAAACTATATTCCTCCTTTTATCCTTCTCCCATGGGAACATATTCCCCTAGTTCCTGGCAGGACTGGCTCTCCTGTTTTTGCCGCCCCAAGCAGCACGGCGAATTGCCGCCGGGGACAGCGGGGGCAGTCCGTGTGCCGTTAGGGTGGCACGCGTGTTTCCGCGGTGACGGCAATTCGGTGGCAGCAGTTTCTGTCTTCAGCCGGAAGACAGAAGCTGTCGCCAAATTGCCGCCACGGGCAGCTGAACATAGAAGCTGCTGCCGAATTGCCACCGCCGCGGAAACGCGCGTGCCGCCCTAACGGCACACGGCCTGCCCCTGCCGTCCGCGGCGGCAATTCAGTGCGCTGCTTGGGGGCAAAAACACACGGACTGCCGTCGCTTGCAGATTGCCGCCCCAAGCACCTGCTTGGAAGGCTGGTGCCTGGAGCCGGCCCTGGTTCCTGGATATAGCTTTAAAGAGTGTCACTGTGCATTTTACTGCCTTTAAGAGCGCACTGAAATTCACACCCAACATTTCTCTTAAGAAGGTTCCTTATTTAATGTTTGTCATCCTATAATTAAACAAAAATAGTGGTCTGAGTGTCTGCAGTGAGTCTAAAGCTCATAACAACCCTATTAATAATTGGTTTGAATAATAAAACACAGAACAAAATAGCAGTTTACGGTTTAGATGGAAAAACTTGTAAAGCTAAACGTTGTAAAATTCCACGAGAGTCACTGGTGAGGGCTAGTGTCTAGCAATGTATTACACTGCCACTACTCTATGGGCCTTATTCACCCAGCTTCCCCTTGTTATCTGCCACCAAGGAGAGCTGCAGCTAGGCTGCTTGTGGTCAGTGCCAACTGCCGAGCAGAAATTACCTACAAAGAGATTTAAAGTGTCAGCAGCAAGAGGAGCTGAAACCTTTAATTAGGATAATGGGGCACTAAAAGCCAAAGCAATCAGGCTTCCTGGTTCTTGGAGGACATTTCAGCAACCATAGACAACCCCTGCTGGCATCAAGATGACTATTAAGGGCACCTTTGGGCTGCAGCTGTTGGGGAGGTTCAGTCCCTGTTTCTTCTGTAACCGCTCACCCATCCCAAGCTGCATGTCCGTGCCTGGAATGTGGCACTAAAGACTTATTTTCTCTTTTGCATAAAGGAAATAGAACAAAGTTCTCCTCTGAGTTTCCTCCATTCAGCTCTCCTCAACAGAGCTCTCTTGGTCACTATGATTTTAACGCATGGTTAAGAGCAACGGCTGTATCCCCTAGTCAGTGATGAAGTTTGATTCACCTGTTTTTGAGGGATGGTTCTCAGGTATTAGGTGGAGGAGGGCCACTCACCAAGCATGCAGTGATTAGTACCTGAAAGGACAATGCATTCTAGCCTGGCCCTGGGGCTTCCTGCTCTTCTTAGGACAAGGTGCTGTGATGCACAGCAGGGGCATTGAACTGGGGTTATGCTGCCTGACATGCTGGGGAGGAATCTCAGGCATTAGCATTAGTTTGCCTTCTGATTCTGAATGTGGGCCTGGCAGTTCTGTCATGCACCATCCAAGGTGCATCTGCTGCATCTCCCCCTCCCCCACGCTCACCTTGGCCAGTCACTGGCTGGTGCAGTCATGAAGAGTTCACTGAGGGGCATACTCAGATTGTCCCACCTTAATATCTTCTCTGCTTCCTACCCCCACTCTGTTACTTCCCAGCCCCCTTGTAGGAAGTGGCGGCCTTGGAGTTGGATCGGAACAAGCAGTCTCCAGCCAAAACTTCTGACATTCCATCTTTGGGCCATGGCAGACTCAACGGCACATCCCTGAGACCAAAAAATGTGGGCAAAGCCACTATTTCACTTACCCCGGACTCCAGCTGCTTCAATATTTGTGTGCATGCATCCCTGTGTGATTGAAGCAAGGCCCTTTAGGCCTGAAAGCACAGATCTCTTCAGCTTGAGCTAAAGAGCTAACCTGTAGAGCTGTGGGTTTGTGGATTGGGCACAGAGGGGGGCACATAACACACACTGGCCACTAGATTACACAGGCATATATGTGTGTGTACATGTCTGTACATGTGCATGCACACCTGTTTGTGTTTGAATGCGATTGTGTGTGTAAAGTAGAACGCTACCATTTTATGTGCTATTTACTAAGGATATTACATTTAAACAACTGTCAATAACACTGTAACAGCCAAGACACACAAGTGAGTCTCACAGGGGAGTGCATCATCATTTTCCTCTTCTCTCTGACCTACTCTTCGTCATCATCCCCTTTTGTTATCTCCTCCCATGGGAATCAAGACTGAGGGGAAAAACAACTGGGGAGAGTTGGCAGTTTTTCAAAGGGACACTATTAAGGGCCCAAAAGCAAACTATTCCGCTGGTTAGGAAAGATAGAAAATGTGGCAAAAGACCACCTTGGCTTAACCACGAGATCTTGCATGATCTAAAAAATAAAAAGGAGTCATATAAAAAATGGAAACTAGGACAGATTACAAAGGATGAATACAGGCAAACAACACAGGAATGCAGGGGCAAGATTAGAAAGGCAAAGGCACAAAATGAGCTCAAACTAGCTACAGGAATAAAGGGAAACAAGAAGACTTTTTATCAATACATTAGAAGCAAGAGGAAGACCAAAGAGAGGGTAGGCCCACTGCTACGTGAAGGGGGAGAAACAGTAACAGGAAACTTGGAAATGGCAGAGATGCTTAATGACTTCTTTGTTTCCGTCTTCACCAAGAAGTCTGAAGGAATGCCTAACATAGTGAATGCTAATGGGAAGGGGGTAGGTTTAGCAGATAAAATAAAAAAAGAACAAGTTAAAAATCACTTAGAAAAGTTAGATGCCTGCAAGTCACCAGGGCCTGACAAAATGCATCCTAGAATACTCAAGGAGCTAATAGAGGAGGTATCTGAGCCTCTAGCTATTATTTTTGGAAAATCATGGGAGACGGGAGAGATTCCAGAAGACTGGAAAAGGGCAAATATAGTGCCCATCTATAAAAAGGGAAATAAAAACAACCCAGGAAACTACAGACCAGTTAGTTTAACTTCTGTGCCAGGGAAGATAATGGAGCAAGTAATTAAGGAAATCATCTGCAAACACTTGGAAGGTGGTAAGGTGATAGGGAACAGCCAGCATGGATTTGTAAAGAACAAATCATGTCAAACCAATCTGATAGCTTTCTTTGATAGGATAACGAGTCTTGTGGATAAGGGAGAAGCTGTGGATGTGGTATACCTAGACTTTAGTAAGGCATTTGATACGGTCTCGCATGATATTCTTATTGATAAAGTAGGCAAATACAATTTAGATGGGGCTACTATAAGGTGGGTGCATAACTGGCTGGATAATCGTACTCAGAGAGTTGTTATTAATGGTTCCTAATCCTGCTGGAAAGGCATAACGAGTGGGGTTCCTCAGGGGTCTGTTTTGGGACCGGCTCTGTTCAATATCTTGATTAACGACTTAGATATTGGCATAGAAAGTACGCTTATTAAGTTTGCGGATGATACCAAACTGGGAGGGATTGCAACTGCTTTGGAGGACAGGGTCATAATTCAAAATGATCTGGACAAATTGGAGAAATGGTGTGAATTAAACAGGATGAAGTTTAACAAAGACAAATGCAAAGTACTCCACTTAGGAAGAAAAAATCAGCTTCACACATACAGAATGGGAAGAGACTGTCTAGGAAGGAGTACGGCAGAAAGGGATCTAGGGGTTATAGTGGACCACAAGCTAAATATGAGTCAACAGTGTGATGCTGTTGCAAAAAAAAGCAAACATGATTCTGGGATGTATTAACAGGTGTGTTGTGAGCAAGACACGAGAAGTCATTCTTCCGCTCTACTCTGCGCTGGTTAGGCCTCAGCTGGAGTATTGTGTCCAGTTCTGGGCACCACATTTCAAGAAAGATGTGGAGAAATTGGAAAGGGTCCAGAGAAGAGCAACAAGAATGAGAACATGACCTATGAAGGAAGGCTGAAAGAATTGGGTTTGTTTAGTTTGGAAAAGAGAAGGCTGAAAGGGGACATGATAGCAGTTTTCAGGTATCTAAAAGGGTGTCATAAGGAGGAGGGAAAAAACTTGTTCACCTTAGCCTCTAAGGATAGAACAAGAAGCAATGGGCTTAAACTGCAGCAAGAGAGGTCTAGGTTGGACATTAGGAAAAAGTTCCTAACTGTCAGGCTGGTTAAACACTGGAATAAACTGCCTAGGGAGGTTGTGGAATCTCCAGCTCTGGAGATATTTAAGAGTAGGTTAGATAAATGTCTGTCAGGGATGGTCTAGACAGTATTTGGTCCTGCCATGCGGGCAGGGGACTGGACTCGATGACCTCTCGAGGTCGCTTCCAGTCCTAGAATCTATGAATCCTGTTGCTCAGCTCTGCCATGGTAAACTCTGGTGTTCCTTTGTTCTGCGAGCCCCGTGCACATCTGTGGCACTCTGTACATAATAGATGCTGATGGATTTATTTAGGCTTGTGTGAAATGGGCCCATCCGGACACATGTTGTGCCCAGCCAGTCTGTCTCCCAGGCACATTGCATCTCCAGCATTTCCTCTTCTTCCACAAGGCAGATGTGTCAAAGCAAAACATACATGGATTCTGTTTCATTTCTCCAGAGGGAAAAGTAACAGGCACAATTAACCACAGTGTTTATCTTTTGTCTGACTACTAAATTCAAACACAGACGTCATTTCTTAATCGGAAACAGGCATCTTGCACAAATATGCCTATTTGATTTATATTTAGTGTCATTAAATGTATCGCTGAGGAGGCAGCCATTGGTGACAGGGAACCGCAAAACAAAGCTTACCTCCAATTATATCATGCCCAGAGGCAGGAACGTACAGTGGCTGGGGAGGGCTAAGCAGCGGGTCAGTTTGGTAGCAAAGCAGTTTGCTAGCCGCATTAGTCTGACTTGCTCGTAGACCATTGATGGATTCAAGCTGAAGTACTGGGAGTAAATAGGGGTTATATGCAGAACGAATTCCTATCCAGGGGAATAATCATCTAGCCTGAGCTCCTGGTGAAAGTGATTGAAAAGAAGAGTGGCATGGAGTCTAAGGATATATCTACAGTGCAGTTGGGGATGGTGGTGATTACAGCACATGTAGCCATACCTGAGCCAGCTTTTATCTAGCTAGCTCAGGTACTGATAGCAGTGAAGCTGCATCATCATATACCAGGGGTCAGCAACCTACGGCACGCATGCCAAACATGGCACGCAAGCCAATTTTGAGTGGCACACTGATGCCTGCTGAGGTCCCGGCCCCCAGGCCCACTCAGCCCCCCTGCCCACCACTCTCCCCTGCGGGGGCAGGAGGCAGAAGCTTGGTCCTGCAGCAACCAAGTTGCCCCCCTCCTCCGCTTTTTCCCTCAGCGTGGTGCTTTCCTACCCCTCCTCCTCTCCCTCCCTCTCCCTGCTGCCGATCAGCTGATGGCCCTTGCGAGGGGGAGGGGGGACAACTGGCAGTGTGCTCGCTGCTCCATAGAGGAGGCAGAGAAGAGGTAGGGACGGGACCTTGGGGAAGGGGGTGGAACAGGGCATATCCCTTCCAGCCCCCTGCCATGAGCCGCTCAGGGCAGGGGGCTGGGAGCACCCCCACGGCCGAGCACCCCAGCCCTCTGCCCTGACCCCTAAGTCCCCCCCACCCCCACTGCCCTCTGCCTGACACCTGAACCTCCCACACACACCCAGCCTTCTGCCCTGCACCCCCCACACACACCCAGCCTTCTGCCCTGACCCCTGGATCCCACCCCAGGTCTGGGGTCCCGGCTGCCGGCCCCTTGCCAGCCTGTGTCCCGGCCGCAGGCCCCGCTCAACCCGCTGCCAGCCTAGGTGAACAGAACCCCAGGCTGGCAGCGGGCTGAGCAGGCTGGCGGCATAAGATCAGCATTTTAATTTAATTTTAAATGAAGCTTCTTAAACATTTTGAAAACCTTGTTTACTTTACATACAACAATAGTTTAGTTATATAATATAGACTTAT
Organism: Trachemys scripta elegans; assembly: GCF_013100865.1. Classification (NCBI taxonomy): domain Eukaryota; kingdom Metazoa; phylum Chordata; order Testudines; family Emydidae; genus Trachemys; species Trachemys scripta. The sequence goes on along the minus strand of NC_048309.1, from coordinate 19,683,836 downwards.
AGAGAGAGACCTTCTAAAAAACGTTAAAAAGTATTACCAGCACGCGAAACCTTAAATTAAAGTGAATAAATGAAGACTCGGCACACCACTTCTGAAAGGTTGCTTACCCCTGTCATAGACAGTACAAGCCTGCCTCGAACCTAGGTAATTACTCAGTCAGCTCACCCGTGCTGAAGTTTGTGCAGCCATGGCTTCACTGCTATTGGTATTCATGCTAGCTAAATCAAAGCTAGCTCAGACATGTCTACTCATGCTCCAATTAAAGCCATAACTGTGTTAAATGTAAATGACTACTACAAAAAAAAGGGTTTTTTTTTGTTTTTGTTTGTTTGTTTTTTAAAGCCTTTAATTGCAGTGTAGAACGCCCACATAAGAACGGCCATACTGGGTCAGACCAATGGTCCATCTAACCCATGATCCTGTCTTCCAACAGTGACCGGTGCCAGACGCTTCAGAGGGCATGGACAGAGCAGGGCAGTTATTGAGTGATCCATCCCTTGTCCTCCAGACCCAGCTTCTGGCAACCAGAGGTTTAGGGACACCCAGAGCATGAGGTTGCATCCCTGACCATCTTGGCTAATAGCCATTGATGAATCTATTCTCCATGAGCTTATCTAATTCTTTTTGAACCCAGTTTTACTTTTGGCCTTCACAACTTGCCCTGGCAAGGAGTTTCATAGGTTGCCAGTGCATTGTGTGAAGTACTTCCTTATGTTTGTTTTAAACCTGCTGCCTATTAATTTATTTGGGTGGCCCTTAGTTCTTATGTTACATGAAGAGGTAGATAACACTTACCTATTCCCTTTCTCCACACCATTCATGATTTTATAGACCTTTATCGTATTCCCTCTTAGTCTTCTCTATTCTAAGCTGAACAGTCCAAGTCTTTTAAATCTTCCTTGTATGGAAGCTATTTCATACCCGCTAATCATTTTATTTGCCCTTCTCTGTACATTTTCCAATTCTAATATATCCTTTTTGAAATGGGGCGACTAGAACTGCACACAGTATTCAAGGTGTGGGCACACCATGAATTTATATACACCTCTACCCCGCTATAACACAGTCATGGGGAGCCAAAAATCTCTACCGCGTTATAGCTGAAACCCCGTTATATCAGGGTAGGGGCAGCAGGGCTCTGGTGGTGATTTAAAGAGCTCCAGGCTCCAGCCACTGCGGGGAGCCTGGGCCCTTTAAATCGCCAGCAAGCCCCACTGCCACAGCCCCAGGGTAGCGGTGGCAGGGCTCTGGAGGTGATTTAAAGAGCTCTGGGCTCCGGCCAATGCGGGGAGCCCGGGCCCTTTAAATGGCTGGCGAGCCCCGCTGCCACAGCCCCGGGGTAACAGCAGCAGGGCTCCAGCGGTGATTTAAAGGGCCTGGAGCTCCCCGCAGCAGCCGGAGCATTCTATTTTCTGTCTTTTTATCTATCCCTTTCCTAATGGACCCCTGGGTATTAGTTTCTGCAGAAAGGTGACAGGCCTAAAAGAACTAAAATATGAAATGCACGGTGTGTTGAGTCAGACTCCTAAAGTATCAAAGGGCAGAAAACCCTATTTAAGAAGAGCAGGTCCTTCGGAGAGGTTTACTTGTTATGCCATCTGCATCCCACCTGACTTCTGCTGTACTGGGTAGCGTGAGATGGCTTGAAAGGCAAATGGAGCGGATTGTCCCCAGTGTTGGTAAGAGCCATTAAAGGAGAAAGTCACTCTCCTCCTGGTACGTGATAATATCCAAATCCTGTCTCATGGCAGTGATGGCTGCACAATTCCTGGGGGAGTTAGTCATTTGGCCTTTGGCCTTGCTGCATGTCCCTCTGGCCCAACCAGAGGCAATAAGGGCTCAGTCCAGCAAGGTGCCGAGTGCTCTGTCCCTGATGCAGCAAAACACTTAAGCACATGCTTAACTTTAAGCAGCAGTTGTCCAATTTAGGTCAATAGGGAGGCAGTGTGGGGTAGTGGCTCGAGCACTACTGGGAATCAAGAGAACTGGATTCTATTCCTGGCTCTGCCACTGGCCAGCTGAGAGACCCTAGGCAAGTCACTTCCCTGCTCAGTGCCTCTGTTTTCCTCTCTGTGGAATAGGGATAATGATGCCAATCTCCTTTGTAAAGTGCTTTGAGAGCTGTGGATGAAAAGTGCTCGATTAAAAAGCTTGGTATTTTTATAACTCACATGCGTAAAGTTAAGCACAAAGCGGGTCCAGCCGCAAATACCCAGAAATGTACTCTTGGGGCTGACGGCTTGAGGGCTAATACACATGCATACCGGACAGACCACGCTGCTGGGGCGGAGCTATTCTGTCCTCAGTGCCAACATTGGGAGAAGGTTGTGTCTTTTAGTTTCTGCCAGCTGCCCTTCCTTGGTCACAGTCCCAGGCCGTAAGCTGGGACTCTAGGTGCCCTGTCGGGGACTTGCGCAGTTGTTGCTGACAAGGCAAGGAAAAGACGTTATTTGTCTTGTGTCATCTCTTGAGGCAGTGCAGCTGCTACACCTGCTGGGTTTTCTCTGCTATTTAATGGGTCACCGTCAGCATGGAATCTGTTCTGAACGGTGGCTGCACTAATAGCACTGCTGTGCTGCTTCCAGGTGGGACTCTTTGCTTTCTGGTGCTGTAATTCATTTCTGGCTCCTAAGCTGTACCATGAAAAATATCCTCTGAAATGGTCAATTTCAGCTTCTGCAAGTTCCCAGGGAGCTCCCATCACCCTTCTCTCATTTCACTTGCTACAGAGACATTGTTGGGGAGATATAGTAGGGCCGGTGTGCTTTCCAAGGTGCTGACCACTTCTCCAGTATAATCTCCACTCTCCCACTTATTGGGGGAACAGAAGGGCTGATAGTGTCCCCCCCCTTTCCACTCCAGCCTCTGAAAGGCTATACAACAGAGTCAGCCCCTGTACTTAAATACCACCATGAGGCAGTGGAATGTGGATGGAATTCAGGGGGAAAAGTGGCATCCCTGGAATTTTAAAAGCACTGGCTCAGGGCCCTGCTTATAGTTTCATTCCCTTCTCCCTCATCAACATTTCCCTGGAAGAAACCAGGGCCCGGCATTTGTAGCAGGCTGAACTATAATACCCCAGACCTGGCTTTGTATTGCAAGTTTGATTTTGATTGTGTGGTCCTTGAAGCAGGGCCTGTCCCTTTGTGTTCTCATGCACATGTCTGGTACTTCTGATGGCCCTCCAACCTCCTGATCCCTGGACTGGTGGCAGCCAAGCCTCTCTCTCTTATCTATCGGGGCATTTATACTACATTCCTGAAAGCTTCTCCTTTGAAACACAACTTTCCTATCACTTTAAGATTAAAAGGTTTCCTAGTCCTGCTTGCAGGCTAGCGAGCTCTGTAGGGAAGCATGTGATCTGGGTCACCGTCTCCTGCAAAAAGCCAGCCTACAGCAAGGTGGGGTGAGTTGTGCCCCTCTGCCTTAGGGAACAGCTGAGTTTCTCTGTTGTGTGTCTGAGCTCTGGATTCTTGGAAATAAAGCAGTGTTATGTTGCAACCTTCCAGGAAGAGTGTTTATGTTTTTATCTAACTTCTCTGTGACTCTGACATAACAACAAGCACCTACCCCAGCATGCTACGGGATGTGAGGGATCACATCCAAATATATGCAATAGTCCTTTCCTGCTGGGACAACACACTGCAATCTCAGGGGGTTATGAATTAAATTAGAGAAGCACTGGGAAACACAAAGTAAGGAAGCAACCTGCCCTGACCCAGATACGGACAAGACGGGCTGTTGGGTCTTCTCCGTCTCTAACCGCTGTGATTCAGTGACTCCAATCAGTTTCGCTCTTTGGGCCAGACTCTCAGCCCTTTGCTGGGAGCAGTCACTGTGATGGGAGCTGCAGCTTTCAGCAGGCTGAGACAAGCTATGCCAGTGCTGGTTTTTAATTTGAGAGAGGACTGGCTCTCCCAGCGGGAGGAATGTTTCCGATTTACAGTGACAGAGGGAAGTCATTTCATGTTTTCTGGCAGCCACACTCCTCTATTATCAATAGCCTAATCACAGGCTGTGAGGAGAATTGACTTTGCATGCAGAACTCCAGGCAGAGACTGAATACAATACAACAGGCTGTAGCTGAATGAGGCCCAATCTTTGAGGAGCCTTTCTGTTGGGATATGTAAGGGTTAAGCTCCTTCTTCTAACGCTTTCCAGCAGAAAGCAGGATCACTGGGCAGTCACTGCAGATGGGCAGGGGGCTGAGGCAGCCATACTCAGGGCCTCTGTGGATACTGAAATACAGAGGAGGCACTTTGAAACCCTCACACAACTACGGGTCTGGCCAAAGAGTGGGTCAGTGAGCAGCACATTTCCCACTGCTGCATCTTGGTCATTACTGCTTCAGAGAGCAGGGAACTTCTAGGGTCTGTCCAGGCAAGTAGCACGTCCCAAGAGAAGGAGCAGGGGAAGAGAGAACATCTGGTTGAGAAGTTCTGCACACAGTGACACAGGGTGAAATGTGGCCTCTGCGGGATTGCACTGGGGCCCTTGTTCTCTGGAGCACTTTTATCAGCCAGCCAAACCTCTGGTGTGCACTAAGCCTGTCTCAGCTGACGGCAGTTGTTTTCACACCTTGCAGATGTCAAATATTTGTGTCCTAACTGCTGTGATTGTGATGGGTGTAACAGCCAGGGTTGGTAAGGGCAACCCTCTAATGCCTTCTCCAGTGAGAACAAAGCAGGATCTAGTTCTATACTAACACACCATTAGCACTTTACACACAGAGTTATCCGCAGATTCTCCTCGCCAGGAAGGTGGTATTCTCCCCTTTTCACAGGTTGCGTAACAAAGGCATAGAGATGTTAAAATAACTTGCTTGAGGCCAGGGCCATCCCTAGGGGAGTGCTGGGCCCAGGACATGGCACCAAATTTCTAATCTGCCAGGGAGGTGCTCCTCTGGCTCTACCCAGGCCCTGCCCCCACGCCACCCCTTTCCCCCGACACCCCACTCTGTCTCTTCCCCGCCCAGTTCCACCCCCTTCCCCAAGCACGCTGTGCCCTTGCTCCTCTCCCCTCTCCCCCCAGCACCTCCTGACACCACGAAGCATCTGATCCGCGGCAGCCGGTAGGCGCTGAGGGAGGGGGAGGCACTGATTGGGGGGGCCCGCCGGCAGGCAGGAAGTGCTGGGGTTAGGGGGAGGTTCTGGTGGGGGGGGCTCCTCCTTGCCCCCACCTGCCACTTGCCTCCCCGTTCACCTCCTCACCCCGCTCTCCTGCCTCCCACCTCATCTCCCCGCCCACCTCCTCATGGGAGCGCAGGGCTCCCCAAAGCACGGGCTCTGGGCAGTCGCCCCGATTCGCCGTACCCAAGGGACGGCTCTGCTTGAGGCCACACATGGAAAGCCGGAATTAGAACGCAGCTGCCAGCCCTGTGTGCTCCACTTCACTGCTCTGTCTGACCTGTTTCCTTTCAGTCCCTGCTGGCACCTGTCTCTGTTTTACTGCTATATGTGAAGGGTCCCACTTTCTAAAGGTAGAAAGCCAAGTCTGCACACAACAGCACACCATAGATTTTGCACGCAATTGTGCTGCAGTTGTGCAAGCAAATTGGGCAAATGCATGTGCAAAAGGCTACTCCTAGAGGGCATGTCTACGCTGCAATTAGATACCCACTAGGAAGAACAGGAGTACTTGTGGCACCTTAGAGACTAACAAATTTATTAGAGCATAAGCTTTCGTGGACTACAGCCCACTTCTTCCACTAGGAAGGTGCCTCATACTTAGTTGTCAAGGGCTGAGAAGGTGCTTGGTACTCTAAGGGTATGTCTGCACTGCAACTGGAAAAACCTGTGGCTGGCCCAAGCCAGCTGACTTGGGCTAGTGGGGCTCAGGCTATGGGGCTGTTTAATTGCAGCGTAAATGTTCAGGCTCTGGCTGGAGCCTGGGCTCTAGGACCCTGCGAGGTGGGAGGGTCCCGGCCCTTGGACTGCAGCCTGAGCTCGAAAATCTACCTGGCAATTAAACAGCCTTCGGGTATCCATTTTGTAAACGTTGGCCCCCTGGTGCCATGATCTCTCTCCTGAGGACACCAGCTCATTCTCCCAATGGCACTGGCTCGCTCCCCAGGCAGTTGCTGTTGCTCCGGGTGATTAATTCAATGTGAATAATTTCCTAGCAGATGATCTGGCTCACGTGGCTCCTGCTATTTCTCAAGAGAGCTGGGTGAAGTGTTGGGGGGTGGGACGGATTAGTCGTGCTGCTGCAGGTGGCAGTGGTGGGTGCAGGAACACAGCTGAGAAAACAACAACAGACAGCAGTGCTCAGGCTTCAGAGCCCCACGCGTTCCCGGCGACGTCTGGTGAAAACCCAACTGCCAGACAGTTAAATTCCTCCACTCTACGAAGCAGGGCCTGCCCCAGCCTCCAAGTGACGTGCTCCCATGAACGCCGCCCTCTGAATGCTGGACACTGGCCTGCACGTTGCTTAATGTGATAGACACACCAAAAAGGAACTGGCTGGCAAATTAGCATCTCTCTATACAGGGCACTTGAATCACTCAAGCTGCTCAGGGCTCAGTCATGGCTCTGCCCCAAGCCCTGTACAGGGAGGGGCAGGCTTAGTAGAATTTGTGGGTTGTTTGTTTTTTATAATTTTGACAGAAATTATCCAGGTTTATTTTTAAGCATTTTTTCCAATTTTTATCGATTTTCAGTTTTCAGTTGTGAAAAATGACGGTTTTAAGCATTTTTTCCGATTTTCAACGATTGACATGTTCCCAGTTGCAGGAAATTACGGGGTGTGTGTCAGACACTAATTATTTAATGACAGTAGATGCTGAGATTCAAAAAGTTAAAGCTCTATAACAATTAAAACACAAATGGTTGACATCACACGTCAACATGTACACAGAAAATACCTTTAAATCAAGCTCTGATTTCTCATGCAGCATTTTCTTACTTTGCCTGTCTGCAAATTTTGACTGTTATCAATCATATTTTTAGATTGGTGTGTGTGTATGGTGCTGCCCCCAGCCTATCTATGGGGCAGCACAGTGCTGCATTGGCCCCAAAGCAGCCTGCAAAGCAGACTTTGACTCAATGGCAAAATCTGCGTAACTCTCCCTGCTCCGGGGTGGGGAGAAGGACATTCTCTGCATCACCCCTACTCATGCCGCAGCTTGCATTTCTCCTGGCACACTTACAGGGTGCAATGCCCAGCATGCCAAGGTTCTGCCAAATCCCTACCACCACTCACCTGCATAGGAGGGGGAGTAGCAGCTCTGTGTAGGCTGTTTCCTCCTTGCCCGGCTGCCTGCAGTATGGATAGCCAATGCGGGGGAATAACCTTATGCCCCCTTCTCCCCTTCATGGGGATGATGGATGAGATACAGTCTGATCCTAAATCGATCTGTCACAGTGTTTTAGAGGGCTCCCCATCATCCTGGTTTCTGTGCACCTTCCATGTAAAATCAATAGCAATAATACTGAAGTTGATGGCAGACTTCATGAAGTCTCTGGCATTTTCCCCGTTTTAGGGTCAAAACCCTGCTTGGAGTAGCACTGTTGGGCTTGCTAGTTTAGATTTTAATAAAGTCCTCGGTTTTGGTTGGGTTGGGAGAACGGGGGGGTCGGGGGTTGGAATGTGACTCTGAGGATGGAAGAGCTGTCTCAGAGGAAGCTACCATCATCACTATTGGGCCTTAGCTGTTAATTAGCAGGGCTGGCCTGAGAGGAGCTACTCCAATTTACACCAGCTGATGATCTGGCCTGGCTTTATTTTTTATTCCTGTTATAGGGCCATAGACCTGCATGGCGCTTTGCAAACCACAGAAAGACTGCGGCCCAGATCCTCACAGGTGAAGTCTTTGAAAGGGCATTAGACACCTAACTACCTTTGCAGAAGATGGGCCAGAGTCCTTGCCCCAAAGAGACGTCAATCCAAGGGAGCTGGGAACAAGAGGAGGAGGGACAGACACAGGGAGGGGTTGGGAGAGCAAGCCGAGAGTGATGACAGTACAATGGTGTGTTGGGGTGAGGGAGGAAAGCAGCCTCTTGGGGGTTGTGCTTTCCACGTACATGTGAGGGCTACAGAGGGTCCTGTGGCACCTTTAAGACTAACAGAAGTATTGGGAGCATAAGCTTTCGTGGGTAAGAACCTCACTTCTTCAGATGCAAGATGTGAGGGCAGTGCGTTATAGTGTCTGAGGCTTTTAGAACAAATAGCTTGGGAGAAGGGTGTGATGCTGTACCCCATAATGCTTTATGGGAATATGACATAACTGGAATATGTTTTGTGCTGCCTGTGCCATGTAACATATCTCTGTAAGGGTTATGGTCTACTATGTCTATTCATCCTAGTTGTACACATACATCATTTTGTACTTGAGGTTAAGAATATTGGCTGTATGCTTGCTTGATTTCTAAGTAAGCTTTGTGAGGCATTTGGTCAGCTTTTTTAGGAAGGAATTCGCAAGGTTAAGTACCCGATCAGGAATCACTTGGGGAACAATGCATCTTGGAATGCTCCAATCTACATAAGAAGTCTACTTGAGGACGTTCAAGGTAGCATGTAAACAATGGATGCTACCTGTAAAAACTGAGAGTCATGCATGGACATGTGACTTGCCCAGGTGACTCCTAAACTCCATCTTGGAGCTGGATTTTGCATAGGAGGGAGGAGGGGGGTCTCCACCCACAAGAGAAAGTCTATTTAAAACCCTGGGAGACCCCTCCATTTTGTCTTCAGCTGGCTAAAGAGAAAGCCTCTCCATCCCAAAAGAGACCTGAAAGAAACTGCAAGGGGGTGGGTGATTGCTGGACCTGGACTAACAGAAGATTAGTCTGTGAAAGGAAGTATTATGGAACTGGTGAGGATCTTATCTATATTCAGTTTGATTAGACATAGATTTGCACATTTTATTTTATTTTGCTTGGTGACTTACTTTGTTCTGTCTGTTACTACTTGGAACCACTTAAATCCTACTTTCTGTATTTAATAAAATCACCTTTTACTTATTGATTAACTCAGAGTATGTATTAATACCTGGGGGAGCAAACAACTGTGCATATCTCTCTATCAGAGTTATAGAGGGTGAACAATTTATGAGTTTACCTGTATAAAGCTTATACAGGGTAAAACGGATTTATCTGGGTTTAGACCCCATTGGGAGTTGGGCATCTGAGTGTTAAAGACAGGAACACTTCTGTTAGCTGCTTTCAGGTAAACCTGCAGCTTTGGGGAAAGTAGTTAAGACCCTGGGTCTTTGTTGAAGCAGACAGGAGTGTCTGGCTCAGCAAGACAGGGTGCTGGGGCCCCGAGTTGGCAGGGAAGGCAGGGGTAGAAGTAGTCTTGGCACATCGAGTGGCAGCTCCCAAGAGGGTTTCTGTGATCCAGCCTGTCACAGAGGGACCCAAAGGAGTCATGGGAAGTTGGAGGCAGCAGATGGAGAGGAAGGAGTCCCAGATGCATGGAGGAAAGGCGTGGGGAAGATGGGTGAGCATTGGGGGCTGAGCAAAAAGAGCCTGGAAGGAGCAAAGAGACAATGGGAACCAACATAGAACTACTCCAGGGCAGCAGATTTCCTGAGTGGCTGGAATAGCCGTGTCCCCTGAGAGAGAAAGGGCTCTGATTCTGCAGCTCTTATGCAGGCCGCTTTCTCGTTTAAGTCACTGGGCAGCCCGAGCGCAGAATGAGGCCTGAATCCAGTATCATCAGCACACTGGATCTCTGCTGTCCCAGATTGTGCTGCAGAAAAACTAGAGCAAAGCTATGAAATGGGATGAGATTAACAAAGCAGTTAAATTATTCTAAGCTAATAAAGCGCCCAGTCCAGATGGCTCCACAGTGAATGCTATTAAAGAGAAGATTCTGGGTAAATTAGGAGATCTGCGGCTAACGCTTTTCATTCAGGTCCAGAGCAGCCTTTGCCAGAGGCTGGAAGTGCAGGCTCCAAACCTGGGGTGGTCTAGGGCCAGAGAGGGGCAATCCTGCCGCTCAGGCCTCATCGTGGTGGCAGGTGCAAGTCACCACTCACCTACTCCCCAGCTATCTCTAGGCACAAATATCACCTGCTCAGCTTCCTGTCCCCAAAGCAGCTGCTCCAGCTCTTGTGCTTCCCCTTCTCTTGTCCATTTGCTCTTTATCTTCCATTGATTCTGCTCCTCGAATTTCCAGGAGCTTCCCCGCCAAAGCCATTTGCACACTCAGGCCTGGTCTACACTAGGCGTTTATGTCGAAGTTAGCGCCGTTACATCGAATTAACCCTGCACCCGTCCACACCGCGAAGGTATTTAGTTCGACATAGAGGTCTCTTTAATTCGACTTCTGTACTCCTCCCCGACGAGGGGAGTAGCGCTAAATTCGACATGGCCATGTCGAATTAGGCTAGGTGTGGATGGAAATCGACGCTAATAGCTCCAGGAGCTATCCCACAGTGCACCACTCTGTTGACGCTCTGGACAGCAGTAAGAGCTCGGATGTTCTGAACTGCCACACAGGAAAAGCCCCGGGAAAATTTGAATTTGAATTCCTTTTCCTGTCTGGCCAGTTTGAATCTCATTTCCTGTCTGGACATCGTGGCGAGCTCAGCAGCACTGGCAACGATGCAGAGCTCTCCAGCACTGATGGCAGTGCAATCTCAGAATAGAAAGAGGGCCCCAGCATGGACTGATCGGGAAGTCTTGGATCTCATCGCTGTGTGGGGCGATGAGTCCGTGCTTTCCGAGCTGCGATCCAAAAGACGGAATGCAAAGATCTATGAGAAGATCTCTAAAGACATGGCAGAGAGAGGATACAGCCGGGATGTAACGCAGTGCCGCGTGAAAATCAAGGAGCTGAGGCAAGGCTACCAGAAGACCAAAGAGGCAAACGGACGCTCCGGATCCCATCCCCAGACATCCCGTTTCTACGAGGCACTGCATTCCATCCTCGGTGCGGCCGCCACCACTACCCCACCACTGACTGTGGACTCTGAGGATGGGATAGTGTCCACGGCCGGATCCTCGGACATGTTAGCGGACGGGGAAGATGAGGAAGGAGATGAGGAGGACGAGGCAGTCGACAGCGCTCACAACGCTGATTTCCCCGACAGCCAGGATCTCTTCATCACCCTTACAGAGATCCCCTACCAACCCTCCCCAGCCGTTACCCCGGACACAGAATCTGGTGAAGGATCATCCAGTAAGTGTTGTAAACATCTAAACATTTATTTGTAACAGAACATGATTATTAACAATTTAAAAAATGGGTTTCTCATGATTAGTTTGATTAACTTAACGGTTCAGTCATGGGCAGTGCAACTATTTGAAAAAAATCTAGCAATGTCCGGTTTTGCATGATTGTCCTGCCCAAGCCGCTCTACTGTTTAGTCCCTGCTACTGCAGCTACAGTAAGATGCGGTCTATATGTCCGGGGATGGAGCAGAAATCCTCCTGGGACATCTCAAGGAAGCTCTCCTGCAGGTAATTTGAAATCCGCTGCATTAGGTTCTTGGGGAGAGCGGCCTTATTGGGTCCTCCGTAGTAGGACACGTTGCCGCGCCACGAGACTAGCAAGTACTCCGGAATCATTGCTTGGCACAGCATGGCGGCATACGGCCCTGGTCTTTGAAGGCTTTCCCGGAGCATTCTCTGTCTGTCGCTCTCAGAGATCCTCATGAGGGTGATGTCGCTCATGATGACCTGCTTTGAATGAGGTAGGGGAATGTTAGTGTTGGGACTGCTTTACCGTTCCTTTACAGAACTGTAACCGCTGGTTTGCAGCCACGCGGTGGAGGCGGGAGAGGGTCAGCCGAAAGGGATCGTTCCCGGGGACAGCCGCGAGGGTGTGGGACAGGAGCAGACTTCCTGCTTGCCGGATTGCTGGCAGCAGGGACCGACATTGATTTCAATGTGAAATGAGGCCATTGCTAATATTAAAGTTTTAAGCTGCCACGAATCTACGGCTTACCATGTCTGCGTGCAAGAGCAATTCCGTTGTCCTGACAGGGTTCTCAAAAGTGCTCTGCAAAACCCCAGACACTGAATGCGAAGGCCGAGAATTCGACCTTGTGCTGAGTGCGCATGTGATAGGTGCTGTGCATGGTCCTGTTCACAGAGAAAGACTATGTTTTTTGTTCACAACTACATTTATCTTTCTGAGGAATTCACTCCCTTTTTCCCATTCCCACAGCCCCATCTGCGACTGTCTCACAACCTAGCCTGTCATCACACTCCCAGAGGCTAGGGAGGATTAGGCATAAGAAGAAGAGGACACGGGAGGACATGTTCTCAGAGCTTATAGCCTGCTCCCGAGCCCAGGCAGCACAGCAGACCCAGTGGCGGGAGAACTTGTCCCAAATGCACCAAGCCAACATGGATCGGGAGGAGAGGTGGCGTCAGGAAGACCAGCAGGCGACTCAAACCCTGCTTGGACTACTGAGGGAGCAAACGGACACGCTCCGGCGCCTTGTGGATGTTCTGCAGGAACGGAGGCAGGAGGACAGAGCCCCGCTGCAGTCCATCTCTAACCGCCCTCCCCCGCCACCAAGTCCCATACTCCCTTCACCCAAAGTGCACAGAAGGAGAGGCGGCAGAGTCCCTGCTAACTCTCACTCCACCCCTGCAGAGAGCTCGAGCAGCAGAAGGCTCTCATTCCCCAAAGTTTGACAAGTTCTTTCCTTCCCGCCTGACACAAGCCCCCGTCCAAGTTTCACTTCCCAGTCCCATGTGTAGTTGATAATAAAAAATATGTTTCTGTTAACTACTGTTTCCATCATGTTCTTTTGGAGGAGGGGGGGAAAGGGGGTTGGTAATTGGACAGGACAGTCACCTTTGGCAGGGTACATAGTCGGGGGCAGGCACAGCAGCAGGGCACATACATAGTGCAGTGATGCAGTGACTACTTACCCTGGTTAGTCTGGGAGGTTCTTTTCATGTTATGTGGTGGGGGGTGGGTTGCTCTGTGACTTTGTGTCAGGGGAGGGCAGTTAGAGATCTTAAGCGGCGGTCCTTAGGCAGGATCACAGAGCCACACAGCAGGGGATCTGTAACCGTCCCCCCCCTGCCACAAACTCACATAGACCCCCCATACACACAGTCCGTATCAGGAGGGGTGACAGGCTCCGTTGAAAGAACCATCCCACCGCAGCGGAGCCTGTCAGTCCTTGAGTTTAGAAGCTGCATTCGCGCGACTACACTACACCCGCTCCGCACCACAGTCTGCGTCCCAGTTTTAAAAAATTCCCGCGAAAACAGTATTAAAGAAAACGGTGTGCTTTAACAAAGTTGAACTATTTTTATTTTGAAACGTGTGTTGGAAGTGGGGTGAAGGCTTCTCTGTACACAAAATTAGAAAGTCACAGGTTACCCTGCTCACTCAGGAACTTTGCTTTCAAAGCCTCCCGGATGCACAGCGCTTCCCGCTGGTCTCTTCTAATCGCCCGGCTGTCTGGCTGTGAGTAATCAGCAGCCAGGCTAATTTCCTCAACCTCCCACCCAGCCATAAAGGTCTCCCCCTTGCTCTCACAGAGATTGTGGAGCACACAGCAAGCTGCTATAACAATGGGGATATTGGTTTCGCTGAGATCACAGCGAGTCAGCAAGCTTCTCCATCTCCCCTTGAGACGTCCAAAAGCACACTCCACCACCATTCTGCACTTGCTCAGCCGGTAGTTGAAGAGTTCTTTTTCAGTGTCCAGGGCACCTGTATAGGGCTTCATGAGCCAGGGCATTAGCGGGTAGGCTGGGTCCCCGAGGATCACTATAGGCATCTCCACATCCCCAACAGTTATTTTGTGGTCCGGGAAGTAAATACCTTGCTGCAGCCGTCTAAACAGACCAGAGTTCCTGAAAACACGAGCGTCATGAACCTTGCCCGGCCATCCGACATTGATGTTGGTAAAACGTCCCCTGTGGTCCACCAGTGCTTGCAGCACCATGGAAAAGTAGCCCTTTCTGTTAATGTACTGGCTGGCCTGGTGGTCCGGTGCCAGGATAGGGATGTGAGTTCCATCTATGGCCCCACCGCAGTTTGGGAATCCCATCGCTGCAAAGCCATCTATGATCGCCTCCAAGTTTCCCAGGGTCACTACCTTTGGCAGCAGTACATCAACGATTGCCTTGGCTACTTGCATCACAACAACCCCCACGGTAGATTTGCCCACCCCAAACTGGCTCGCGACTGACCGGTAGCTGTCAGGCGTTGCAAGCTTCCAGAGGGCTATGGCCACTCGCTTCTGGACAGTCAGGGCTGCTCGCATCCGGGTGTCATTGCGCTTCAGGGCAGGGGACAGCAACTCACAAAGTTCAAGGAAAGTTCCCTTCCGCATGCGGAAGTTTCGCAGCCACTGTGATTCATCCCAGACCTGCAGCACTATGCGGTCCCACCACTCAGTGCTTGTTTCCCGTGCCCAGAATCGCCGTTTCACAGCATCAACATGACCCATTGCCACCGTGATGTCCTCGGCGCTGGGTCCCCTGCTTTCTGAGAGGTCTGTGCTACTCTCAGACTTCAGGCCATCACCGCGTTGACGTAGCCTCCTCGCCTGACTTTTCTGCATCTGCCTCAGGGCAACCTGTATGATAAGCTGCGAGGCGTTGAGAGCGGCCACAACTGCAGCGATGGTTGCAGCGGGCTCCATGCTCACAGTGCTGTGGCGTCCGCGCTGTCAATGACTGGAAAAGTGCGCGAAATGATTTCCCGCCGGCGCTTTCAGGGAGGGAGGGAGGGCGGGAGTGATGGACGGATGACGACAGTTACCCAAAAGCATCCTGGCCCCTTTTTTTTTTACCCAGAAGGCATTTGCGGCTCCACCCAGAATTCCAATGGGCGGCGGGGACTCCGGGAACTATGGGATAGCTACCCACAGTGCACCGCTTCCAATGTCGACGCTTTCCCCGTTAGTGTGGACTCACAAAGTCGAATTACTGTCCTTAGTGTGGACACACACGTTCGACTTTGCAATATCGATTCCAAATATTCGATTTAAGTAAAATCGAACTACTCTCGTAGTGTAGACAAGGCCTTACAGGATTAATTTCCCTTTGCGTTGTTGAATACGTTCTGGTTAAATACCCAGTGCTGTCCATGCTGCCCACCTCCCCTTTTCTGGATGGGGAAAATGCAGTGGATTCTGTGCACTGAGACTTTCTAGTGAAAGAATTAGAGTATTAAGGAAACCTGAATTTGGTCTTAATCCTTTGATCTGTGCAAAATTGTTATGTAAATCTCCAAACATAAAACACAACACAACCACCAAACGGGGGTGGGATGGGAAGGGGCTCAGCCTTTCCAGGTCAAGATTTCTGCAGTGACTCTGACCCCGGACATAAGCCCTGAAGCACCTACCTCTCCTTAATTACTGAACCTCTGGCTGAACTCAAACTCACCTGATTTGACTCCTGAACAGAACAATGCAAGGTTGGAAGGAGAGAACTATATATAACAGCTCCCTTCAGATCCCAGGAATGTATGCATGTGACACTCCCCTGGCTGAGGCAAGAGAGAGCCTATTGTGGGGCACTTCTGCATATAAAGGAGAGTTGAGAAATAACACAGTGCATTTCTGTGGATCTTCCTTCTGAGGATCTCAAAGCACTTCACAAACACAAGGGGCTGTATTTTCCAAAGGCGCTCTCCCACTGTGCCTGAAATACTAGCACATCCGGTCTTGTGCCTGCAATAAACTGTGGTTGTAAATGGCAGCAATTAGACATCTCTCTGTCTGTGGGCACAATGCAGTCTGAGTACTTAGGGCACAAATTTAAAGGCTTGGTTAAGGCCCAGCTAAAAACTGGGCCTTACTACGTTGTTATTCCTCCTAATCCCATTGTGAGGTCGGGGGGGATCTACATGTGGTGGAACATGACAACGCTTATTCTGTGCTGCAACACTACACAACAATTTAGGACAGAAAGGGATGAAGAATAGTGTATCCTTTGAAAGCCCGGGGGCATTTAGGGATGCAAAATGTTATTACCTGAGCTGGAACCAGGCCAAGAAAGGAAGTTTACAGCACATCATTATTTCGAGGGGAGTAGAGAGAAAAACGCACTAGGAAGGAAGTAGATGCTTTGGCTGTCAACTCCCTCCGTTGCTTTCATTAGGAGGAAACTGCTCATGGGTTTAAACTCAGAATTACTCTAACGAGATGTAGGAGCTGCTTATTTGTTTTAATTAAATATGAAAGAAGCTGTCAGTGTTCCAGGAAGTGAAGAGAGTGAGGGAAGGGAGATGGGGACATTATGAATTGAAATGTCCTATTAATATCACCCCCATCATATGAAATGTGATTAACAATCCAAAGAAAAATGAGTAGGAAATGATACAAGAGAACTGAATCCTTCTCTCTGCAGCCCACCTCCAGCTTCCTTCACCAAAGCAAAGATTTAAATTTAGTTGGCTATTGTCCCCTCTGCAGGACTTGCCTGGTAGATCGCTGACGGGGGGTGGGTGGGGGAGGTTGCTCTCTCAGGAACATGGCTAAACGAGCAGAGAATGCAGACTATTCAATTACAATAACTCAGACACATCAGATAGCAAGGGTCATTGAATAACAAGAAGTCTCTGGAAGACCAGATGGTGCAGGCACTGGTAATCAGAGATGGAGCCCTTCACTTTCATAGCATAGGGTCTTGAATCTGATAGTCGATGAAATGCATTCTCTTTTGGTAGTCGCTATGAAGTGCACTGGTGGATTGCAGCACAGTGCTGTGAGCAGATCTCTACATCCCAAAACCTTGCACCATATTGCCTTGCCAACAAGCTTGTTACACAGAGGCACCCATCTTGAGGGGCAAGGGGGGGCAGTTCAGTCTATATGGCCAAGTCCGCCCTTAGTGTGTCAGCTGAGAATGGCAGCCAGTGTGCCAGCTCCAGATTACAGAGAGACAGGGTGGGTGAGGTAATAGCTTTTATAAATATATTTTGTTGGCTATAACATCCCGGCAAACAACACTGTAGGTTATGTGATGTGGAGACATGCCCACTAGGAACTGGCCTATGACCCACCAGCCACTTTCACAGCTGTGAAATGGTGAAGAGTTTCTCTCCCTGCTAGCCGGAGCTAGAGGCAAACCCCAGTGACTTAGAATTTTGGCTGCCCATAAAGAAGATGAATTTGAAAATGGCGATAGCCCATATTATATTTAGGATCCGATCGCTAGATGCATTCATTCTCTCTAGGATACTGATGTCTGCATGGGCCTCCTTCTTTCAAGCCCCATCTCTAAATGTCACACACTGGGCTTTGTCTAGACTAGGGTAACTAACATGTTCCAGAAGACCAGTACAGACAAGACAGTACAGCTATTAAAATGTGCTAAGCGGGTCTAGAATCCCCTAGGCTTTAACTTGACCAGCACAGCACATGTTAAAGGCAGTGCACTTTGTCTACACTAAATCTTTACAGTGTGTTAGCTAACAAGTGCTAACATCACAACTTTAAACCCTTATCTAGACCAGGCTTGGGTGCTGGAGCTCTCTGCCCCCTGTGCTTCTACTTCAGTGCTGCTGGCCCCTGCAGCGATCTCCACCTCTGTGATGCTAATACCTTGCCAGTGTTTAGATTTGTACCTTTTGGCTTTTGTTTTCTTCGTTGCAGTGTTAGGAATGGTTGGGCTTTGGTTGCTTTGGCATTTGCTTGAAATTCCATGCAGGGCTTTGACAGTGATTGTGTAGGAGCCATCAGAGTGTGCTGGAGAGAGGAGACTCGCGCGTTGCGTAGCCTTTTGTTCTTCAATACCCAAATGGGTCAGTCTGCACTAGGAACCGCATGCTAAACAGGATCTTTTTATACTGAATGCATTTTTAGTTTCCAGGTTATAAACCCCTGAAAATGAAGTCCCATTAACTTCTTAAAGCACTAACTGTGCACACTCAGCTCATCTTTAGAGCAGGGGCTGTCATTTACTGTGTGTTTGTACAGCACCTGGCACAGCAGGATCCACCCAACCTGGTTAAGACCTCTAGGCATTACCACAATAAATGTTAAATGATTTTAACATTTAGCATGATCCTCGTGCTTTGTGTTCTATCCCGAATCTCCATCTATCATAAAGGCAGAGGGTCCATGTCCACAGAGCCATGCATCCAGAGGGCACCGAGGGCTCTGAGAAACTCTGGGTATGTCTACATTGCAAAAAAAAAAAATAAATAAATCAAAAAAACCATGGCAGTGAGCCTGAAAGCCCAGGTCTACAGACTCAGACTTGTCAGTCTCATGCTATGGTGCTAGAAGTAGCCATGTAGGTGTTCCAGCTTGAGCTAGAACTCAGGCTCTGAAGTCCAGGAAGTGGGGCTACCTAGCTCCTGTATCCTTCTAGCTTCTTATACTCTGCCCAGCCCCATGCTCTCGGAGCACCCGGAGGGAGCATAAGAGTGCATCTGGAGGGCAAGGATGTCTGAGATTTTTGGAGCTGCATGGGGCAGGCCTGTTCTAGGACCCTGACCGGGCTGGGTGTTGCTCAGAGGGACAGGGGAACCATGCTAAGTTTTGCTTTTTTCAGCCCATTTCAGAGGGCCCTTTTTTAATGTGACCAGTGTGTGCTCCCAGCCCTGGGCTGCAGCAGCTTCTGCCCAGGAATTGATTTGCCATGCTTGAGATGGAAGGAAACGAAGATTAAATGTTAAGCTATTTGTTCAGTATCTCTGTTACGTAATCAGCCTGCACAGATTAAGGAAGGTGACCTCCTGGAGTACAAGGGGCATTTACTGACCTGTTAAAGCAAATATTACACTTCCGGAGATCTGGCACCAGGCTTGCTCAGGATGAAGGAGAAAAGGGTGGTGACTTCAGGTTGGATGGAGGGGTCTGATTCTCTTCGGCAGCAAACTACAAAGGCTGAGTTGCCCTCCCCAGTTACCTCAGCGTAATGAGCTGCACTGCGACAGTAACAAGAATGGAGCGGGAGGCTTATTCTCTTTTTGAGATCAAGTTCCCATGACATTTGTCTTCTCTCACTGTCCCAGGTTGGACTGGAATGATCAAGAAGCTTCAGAACAGAGTGCAAACCTGCCTCTTTAGCGTAGCTTTCCCACATAGCAGAAGAAAAACTCCCCTATGAATGGGGCAAGGAAGAAATAAAACAGAGTTATAACTGTTGGCACTTGTAAAACACTGGCACACTCTGGAGATGGGTGTGGTATATATGCCTAGCCAGACAGACAGAAATCTGGCCACCTAGGACTTTGTGATTGTTGTCACTATGCTGCATCCCATTTACTGGACCTTCAGTGTCAGCAGGGATAGAATTCAGGTTCTTCTGCTCCCAAAACATCAGCTTCTATCACTTGCTCTAAAGGAGCTGTTAGCAGTATAGGGGCCATGACATACAGTTCTGATGCTGTCCCACAGAGGACAGTAGGACACATACACACTAATCAGTTCATTACCTTATATAAAGATTCCATTTGTATTTAAATTCAAGAGAAATTTCCTCATACAATTCATTTATAAACCAGAAAAGCCACAGCTTGACAGGGAGAGTCGCAATTGACCAGGAATTTTAATTTTAAAGCTGTCAGTTTATAAAAAACAAAACAAAATATGGAAGGGGTGGGGTTTTGTAATGCAAAGCTGTCACCATATCCATTTGTTAAAAGGCTTTTGACTGACAGCAAAGTTTGTTAGACCTGGCTCTGACGTCATACCCGTGCATATTAAGTTGTTTGAGTGACAGCTTCACAATGGGAACATGGCAGCATCAGCAGCATCTGTGTACTTGTTATTTCTCCTCTTACCCCTGGATTTCACACTCTGTGAGCCGAAAGAAAGAGCAGGCTGGCCCAGCAGCACTAGCCTGCCTGCAACAGAACTGGCTTCTTCTGCTCTCATCTGCAACTCTCAGGTGTGCCGAATGAACGCAATGAGCTTCTTTAATATTTACTGGGTGCTATGTGGCTGCGGAGCTGTAATGGCGCTATCTTGGAAATGGAGAGGGCAACTTGCCCAGAGAGATTTCAGCCTGGAGCTATGCACTCCCTCCAGTTGCTACAGTCTAAGTCCTTAGTGCCTTCCCCACTCTGGCTGTAACCCAAGCCAGGCAGTTGGAGGAAGGAGACATGGGTTATTCTGGATTGACGCTAGTGTAACAGAGTGGACTTTGGATTTATACTTCCTATGCACAATCAGGAATGAATTGCCTACTTTCCAAAACCCATATCAGTTCTAAACATTGGCGATGGCTGACGAGGGACCCCGGCCTCCCTCTGTGCTTGCTCGGTTTCCATTTGTTACTGTCTCTGGTTCTGTCTGCTAGACGGTTTTGGTAGTGGCTGTAAACAGGGCCACAGTTATCTTCGAAGATGAGATGGGGCCTGTCCAGTCCCTTCCCTTGAAACACATTCCCCTGGTGAGAAAGATGCTCCGTGACCCCATCCCTGGCTTCCTCTGTCCCCTTTCTGGGCTGTGACAGGATAGAAACAGGCGAGGGAGTGATAGATCTGAGGGGAAGCCCACAGGCCCCCTAAAGCCATATCCCTTAAGTTTATTTCATTCCTGTGATCACATTCTTATTTAGTTAATTTATTTCAGTGTCTGTCTGGGAGGGACTTCTGGAGGCAGCTGGCCAAAGACAATGATGAGGTCTCCACATAAACATGCTGTAGACAAAGACACGCGTACCCTCTGCCCCCAAATTGTGGGGGTCTTTGGATGGTGTTTCAATAGACCTTTCAGGAGATTCATTGCTACTGGTAAGAAAATAGCCCATCCACTCCTAGCAAGACACCTCTACACTTGCTCCTAGGGTGACCAGACAGCAAGAGTGAAAAATCGGGACAAGGGGTGGGGGGTAATAGGAGCCTATATAAGAAAAAGACCCAAAAATTGGGACTGTCCCTATAAAATCGGGACATCTGGTCACCCTACTTGCTCCCCACTAGAAAGAGCTTTAAAGCTGCAGAGAATGGGCCAATCATGCACACCCTCCTATTGTAGGGAATCACACGGACTTCAGTGAGTGCAGGATTGAACCCACTGACCACAATTTCCCCCTGTCTCAGAGCTCGCTGACTGTGCTGGCCCATTCCTGGTGTTAGCTAGCCCAGCCTAGCGACCTTATGCAAGGGAGGATTGTCATGCCATGTCCCCTCCCTCTGCTGGTCCAGTTGGGGGTAGGGGAGCTGGTCCAGGAGCTGGCTGTGCCAGCATTACACTCCTGGGACATTCCCCCCCCACAAGGGGCATTCTCCTCCAGCCAGACCAAAGTGGAGAATATGGCCCACTGACTTCAAAGGTTTAATGGCATAAAGGAGCAGGATTTGTACCAGTATCATTAACGTACAGGGTAAGGTGAGAGATGGCCTCTTCCTGGGGCCGGCACTTGCTTGGCTTTGTTTCTCTATTTCAGAACATTCTGTTCTGCCGCTGCCCAGCATAAAAGAGAGAAAGTGGCCGTGTCTCTGTCTCATACAAGGGGGTCAAAATTTGGGCTGAAAACAGAGAATATGTCCTCATTTATACTGTACTCACCACTGTGGTATCCGCGTTTCCAATAGGTAGCTCTGTCAGACTGTGGAATACCCTTCCAAGGCACGGGATTGCAGAACAAGCCCCAGCCCTTGGCATGTCTAAAACTGGACTAGACAAAGCACAGGTGTAGATACTGTAGGAAACAATTCTGCACTGGCCACCAGGAGATTTATCTATTTTAGATACCTCTTCGGCCCCAGTACCATTGTATCTGAACACTTCCCAATCTTTAATATATTCATCCCTACAACACCCCTGAGCTAGGACAGTGACCATTATCTATCAAATGCTATTATCCCTGTGCTATAGATGGGGAACTGAGGCACAGAGAGACTAAGTGACTTGTCCATGGTCACCCAGGAAGTCTGTGGCAGAGCAGGAAATTGAATGCAGGTCCCTTGAATGGCATGACAGTGTCCTAACACTGGGTCATCCTTCTTCTACTAGATGCTCTAACATGGCTGCTTCCACTCTATTGTCTGAGTCTCTATGATACTACCCTATACAAACCATATGTTCTGTATGTTATTATTAGCTGTAGCTAGGTGCTGTAGCGATGGCCCAGTAGCCCTTCATGCTAGGTGCTGTACAAACATACAACAAAAAGATTTTGCCCTGCCCTAAAGAGCTTACAACCTAAATAAATCATTTGGGGAAGATAAAAATTGGTTAAGATATTACCAAGTTGGGTGCTTTTATATTTAAATGAATTCAAGTTGGCTGTTTTTTTCACTTGGGATGATTGATCTTGTGCCTCAGGGGTTTTAAGCAGTTAAAAACACATTCTTTTCAGAAAATCAGCACTAAGGATTTGTGCACCTCAGGCAGGGACTGCATCTCTGTTTTCTGTAAAGCACCAGAAACATCAATGACACTTCATACAAATGTTTCATAAAATAGGAATAATAATAACAACAGTGAGAGGTTTCTGGGACTCTGGCTTTGGAAATACCTGAGCCACCAAACATATTCTTCCCTTTGGTTTGTAGGCAGATGAGTACTTCTGAGCTCTGAGATACCTGATTGCTCTTGAAGTGGTTTAGTCCATCTGTTTAATGCCATGGTAGCTACTAAATTGTTTCCTTGTGTTTGCTCTTAAATGAGGAATTATTGCCTAAGAGATTATCCTGTGTTTATCTTGCTTTTTTCCAATGACCCTTATTTCCTCTTCCTCTCTGTTCGACATAGGGAAGAAAGTCCCAGGAGTTTGTATTCTAGACTCTCCGGGCCAAATCCCGAAGACTTTACTGAGTTTTTTTACCCAGGCAATCTCTCTGAAGCCCATGGGGCCGAGTAATAGGATTTGGGCTCCTTAGTCACTTAGATAAATACTAGATCAAATTTTCAAAAGCACCTGTGGTCCCTGACTAAGATGAGTGTAACCCTTGTGACAAGATGGTTGATATAGTATGGTGGATCCTGCGCTTTTCTTGGTGGGGGAAGCTAAAATACCACCCTTTACCCCTGCTCTTGGGGCACCGAGGGCCCCACTAGTGGCCCAGGAAGATGGTAAAGGAGGGGGAGGGGGAGGGGTCTGGGTTTGCTCCTCACTCTGAGTCCCAGCCCCTTTCAACCCCTGCAGGTTCTTAACCTCTTCCCCCTTGGGTGGGGTACCGTCAGTCCTTAAACGCTGGGGGAGGGAATGTCCCTCCCCTGCTGGGGTAGGGTCTCCCTTACTCCGGTTTTCTGTTTCTCCAATTCTCACAGCATACCTCCAAGCTCCAGTCCTCTCTCCTTCCCCCTGACTGCCTGAAGCAGGCGGTTTTATTAGGTTTCTAACAGGGCCTTAATTGATTACAGGTGCTCCAATTAACCTGTAGCAACCTTCCCTAGTCTATAGGGAACAACGCCTTAATTAACCTAGGGTTTATATACTTCCCTTCTACCACTTCCCACTGCTCCCTGGCCCTCCTGTATCACATATTCCCCTCCCCTGCTCAACGCCATGGGGTTGGGCTACTTGGGACGAAAGACAGTGTTGTCGTGATAGGTCGTCCCCGTTGCTGTGTTGGCTGCCGGCTCTATGCTGGATCCGGAAGTGAAAAGGTTGTAGGGACAGGAACCATCTAGTCACACGTGCATTCCTCTCCTTATTTGTGTGCATCCATTGGAGTGGGGCGTGGTCCGTCACAAGGGTGAACTGACGCCCAAGTAGGTAGTACCGTAGAATCTCCATGGCCCATTTAATTGCTAGGCATTCCTTTTCTACTACGGTGTACCGTTGCTCCCTGGGCAGGAGCTTTCAGCTGAGGTAAAGGATTGGGTGCTCCTCAACTCCCACCATCTGTGAAAGGACAGCCCCAAGTCCTACCTCCGAGGCGTCTGTTTGTAGGATGAATTCCTTTGTGAAATCTGGGGCTATGAGCACTGGATGGCTGCAAAGGGTTGTCCTTAGGTCTGTGAAAGCTTCCTCTGCTTCCTCGGTCCACTTAACTATCTCCGGGCCCCGAGCTCTTATCAGGTTCGTTAGAGGCACTGCCCTTGTGGCGAAGTGAGGGATGAACCGGTGATAGTACCCTACTATCCCTAAGAATGCTCGGACTTGTTTTTTGCGGATTGGGCAGGGCCATTTCTGTATTGCCTCCACTTTGTTCCACTGGGGCTTCACCAGGCCCCTTCCGACTACATACCCGAGATATCTGGCCTCGTCTAGCCCTATTGCACATTTGGATGGGTTAGCGGTGAGGCCAGCCTGTCTAAGAGTATCTAGTACCGCTTCAACTTTCCCCAGGTGTGTCTCCCAGTCAGGACTATGGATTACCACGTCATCTAAATAGGCAGAAGCATACTTGGCATGGGGTCAAAGTAATTTGTCCATCAATCGTTGGAAAGTTGTGGGGGCCCCATGGAACCCAAAAGGGAGGACAGTATATTGGAAGAGGCCGTCAGGTGTAGAGAAAGCGTTTTTTTCCTTGGCATCCTCAGCCAGGGGGATCTGCCAGTAGCCTTTTGTCAAGTCCAAGGTGGTCAAGTATCGGGCCTTGTCTAACTGATCCACCAGCTCATCAACATGTGATGTCGGGTAGGCATCGAATTGGGATACCTCATTTAACTTCCGAAAGTCATTACAAAACCTCAGGGTGCCATCAGGCTTGGGGACCAAGACAATAAGGCTGGACCACTGGCTGTGGGATTCCTCAATCACCCCAAATTCCAGCATCTTCCTTACTTCTGCCTTATTTCTTCTCTTTTTGCCTCCGGTATGCGATATGGTTTTATGGTCACCCTTGCTCTGGGACGGGTGACAATGTGGTGTTGGATCAGCATCGTACAGCCTGGTTGTGTGGAGAACACATCTTGGTTCCGCTGGATCATTTCAATGACCTCTGTTCGTTGTTCTGGGGCTAATTCTGGGGATATCCTTACCTGCCCTTGTGGGCCATCTGCCTGGGGTGTGACCGGCAGGATGGCCAGGCACATCTCCCAATCATGCCAGGGTTTCAGTAGGTTGACATGATAGATCTGCTCTGGCCTTCAGAAGTCTGGCTGCTTTACCTTATAATTCACCTCCCCAACAGCTTCCACGATCTCATAGGGTCCATGCCAACTGGCCAGGAGCTTACTTTCTGCTGTTGGTGCATCAGCACCCGTTCTCCTGGTTGAAATTTCTGTGTTTTTGCCCGACGATTGTAGTAGGTTTGTTGGGCCTCTTGTGCTTTCTCCAAATGCTCTCGTACTATGGGGATCACTTGGGCTATTGTTCTCTCATCTGGGCTATGTGTGCAATGACATTCTTCCCTGAGTTGGGTTGTTCCTCCCATTCCTCCTTCGCGATGTCTAATATGCCACGTGGGTGGCATCCATACAGTAGCTCGAAGGGGGAGAAACCAGTAGAGGCTTGGGGAACTTCTCGTATTGCAAACATCAAATATGGTAGGCGGGTATCCCAATCTTTTCTGTCTTGGGCCACCACCTTTCGGATCATACTCTTGAGAGTGCGGTTAAATCGCTCAACCAGACCATCTGTTTGGGGATGATAGACCGAGGTCCACAAGGCTTGGATGCGGAGCAGGGTACATAAGTCTTTCATTACTCTCGACATGAAGGGAGTCCCTTGATCTCTCAGGATCTTCTTAGGGATGCCTACCCTAGCAAAAACCTGCACCAGTTCTTTTGCAATTGCCTTGGACGTGGGGTTCCTTAGAGCAATGGCTTCAGGGTACCGTGTAGCGTAGTCCAGGATGACAAGTATGCTTCGGTGGCCCCGGGCTGTTCTTTCTAGTGGGCCCACTAGATCCATTGCTTCTCTTTCAAAAGGAACTTCAATTATGGGCAAGGGTACCAACGGGGCCCTTAACTGAGGTCGGGGACTATGCAGCTGGCACTCCGGGCAGGAGGTGCAATAGTGTTGGACTTCTGCCCGTACCCCCGGCCAGTAGAACCTTCTTAGGACTCTATCCAGGGTCTTGTCTGCTCCTAAATGTCCCCCAAACAGATGACTGTGAGCTAATTCTAATACAGCCCTTGTGTGCTTCTGTGGCACCAAGAGCTGTTCTACTACTTCCCCCCGTATTGGCACTACCCGGTACAACAGATCCCGCTTGATTATATAGTATGGCCCTGTGCCATTGGTTTTCCCTTCTACTGGCATGCAATTTACCTCTACTACCTCCTCCCTCACGTTTGCATATAGTGGGTCATCGGCTTGATCCTGCCCAAAACATTCGCATGCGGGACCAATCTGGCCTGATTCTATTGACTTGGGTTCCCCTCCTTCTTTTGGGGTGCTTCTGCTCATGCTGGGGGCCGTCTCTGGGTCTCCACGAGCCTTCCTCCCAACCAGGGCAGCTTTCTGGTTTGCTGCCAAGATCCTGGTTCCTAATCTTTTGTCTGCTCTCCTTTCCCGTCTGGATTTCCGGGACTTTCCAGTGGGTGAAAATAACTCTGGGGAAAACCCAGCAAAAATTGTGGTAGGATCATCCAGGGGCACCTCACATTCTGCTCGGGGTTTACTTCCCTTCCTTAACTCAAGGGGGGGGGGGAGTAGGCTCTCAAACCCAGGAAAGTCCCTGCCAATTAAGACTGGGTAGGGGAGCTTGGGGACCACCCCTGCAGTCATCTTGGTAGTACTTCCCTGGATCTCAATCCATATTGGAATTGTGAGGTAGAAATTTACTGTGCCATGGACACATGTCACTCCAGTGCCCTTGGCCAGGCTCAGTTGGTCTTGCCCCACTAATTTCCCTGAGACCAATGTGACAGCACTCCCAGAGTCCACCAAAGCTATGGTCTGGATGCCATTCATCTTTACTGGCCTGGTGTACTCATGTTGGGCCATCGCAACCCCCACCAGGCTGATTAGGCCACATTGGTCCCTGGGATCCCCCAGATTACATTGCATGGGCTCCTCCCTGTTGGGGCACTGGGCTGCTATATGCCCCAACTCCCCACACTCATAACAGCGATATCTCATTCCGGAGGTTGCCCTCTGTCTTGGGCCCTCTGACTCGCTTCCCCAACCCTCTCCCCCCGGATCCCCAAGTCTCTTTGGGACCTCAGGCCGCTCCTTGGTGCCTGTTCTTCCATCTATAGCTTTCCTGGAGTTCTCAATGATCCGGGGCCTCGGGTTTGGGACTGGTTTCCTAAAACACCGTGTTTCACCTCCCGGGGTTTTGAACAGTTCACGGGTTGTCAGTTGTCTCTCTACAAGGGTGACTAGTTCGTCATAGGTGGAGGGGTCATTCTGGCCTACCCAGGCTCGGAGGCTCGAGGGTAATCCCCTCGTATAGTGATCCAGTACCAGGAGCTCCATCATTTTCTCTGAGCGGAGAGCCTCCGGGCATTACCACTTCCGGGCAAGGTGGATTAGGTCAAATAATTGTGATCGTGGTGTCTTGTCTTCACAGTACTGCCATTCATGGAACCTACGGGCTCTCAAGGCCATTGTTACCCTTGCCCTGGCTAGGATCTCCGCCTTCAGTCGGGTGTAATCTGCTGCCTCCTCTGTGGTCATATCATAGTAGGCCTTCTGGGCCTCCCCGCACAAAAATGAGGCAAGGATCCCTGACCACTGGTCTCGGGGCCAGGCCTCCTTCAGCGCTGTCCTCTCAAAAGCCAGGAGGTACGCCTCCACATCATCCTCCCGGGTCATTTTCTGCAGACAGTAGCTGGCCCGTATGGTCCGTGTCCCATCATACCCACGGCTCAGCTCTGTAAGGACCTTCACTTGGTTCACTAGTTCCTGCAGCATGGCCCGATCTTGGGTGGCCTGGGTCATCAGCAGGTGATTGGTCTCTTGCTGCAGCCACATGGCCTCCTGTTGGGCAGCTGCCTGGACCCGGGTAGCCTCCTGCTGGGCAGCAGTGGCTTGCACCAGTGCTTTGACCAGATCCTCCATCTTGAGGCAGGGTGGTTGTGACCCACTCTGGATTATGTTCACGGTGCAGAAATCCCACTGTTGACACCATGTGTGACAAGATGGTTGATATAGTATGGTGGGTCCTGCGCTTTTCTTGGTGGTGGGAGCTAAAATACCACCCCTTACCCTGCTCTTGGGGCACCGAGGGCCCCACTAGTGGCCCAGGAAGGTGGTAAAGGAGGGAAGCGGGGGAGGGGGAGGGGTCTGGGTTTGCTCCTCACTCTGAGTCCAGCCCCTTTCAACCCCTGCAGGTTCTTACCCTCTTCCCCCTTGGGTGGGGTACTGTGGTGGGGCGATTATCCCACACCCAGAGAGACTGGGCTGCGGCAGGCCTAGGCGTCTGCGTAGACACGCGGCCAATCAGGAGAGGGCTTACTGGGAGCCAATCAGAAGGCAGATTGGAGCCAGCCAATCAGGGCCCAGCTTAGCCATATAAAAGGCTGCCCAGAGCAGGAACAGTCAGTCTGTCCCAGGCCTTCAGAGGGGAAGGTCTGTCTCCAGAGCTGGGAGGCCAGCACCACGGACAGTGCAGTGCAGTGCAGGCCAGGCCAGGCCAGGCCAGGCCAGCCTGAGAGAGTGGGAGAAGGCCCCACTCCATAGCCTGCTAGGTGGCAGGCCTGGGAGGAGGAGGAGGAGGCCTAGCGTAGCGAAGGGCTGTTGGGGAAGCGGTCCAGAGGGATAGTCAGAGAAGGAAGACAGTGAGACTGTCGCCCGAGGGCCTCTGGACCGGGACTCAGAGTAGTGGGCGGGCCTGAGTCCCCCCCCCCCCTTTTCCCCCTTTGTTTGCTGTGCTGCCCCACGCACAGCCACGGGCCGCAGGGAGCGGCCAGTCAGAACCACACCAGGTCCTGGACTGTGAGGATCGGACTCGAGGGTGTGGGGCTGTTGTTTAACCCCCCCCGCCCCCTGGAAGGGGGTGTGAATGGACCAGGGAACACTGTCGGAGGGCAGTGCTCTGGAAGAGGACGCCATACGTGGAGAGCAGCGCAAACCCGCGCACCCAACGAAGGCGAGATGACAGGCGGGACGCCACCCAAAGAGGGCGCTCTACTGGCTAAAACTAATTCCCCGAGACGACCAGGAGGAGGCGCCACAGCGGTGAGCAACTGACCCTGTCACACGTGGTGAAGAATGGGGCATAGCGGTCCGCCCCTGATACGAGGGGCCAGCGCCAAGACTGCGGACTATTGCCCAGAGCAGTGTCTTGCGCAGACAGACGGTCAACCCAGATTGTGGGTACAGACCTGGACCCACCAAAGGGGTCCAGAGTGTGGGGGTTGAATTGGGAGTAACCCGCTGAACCCCAACATGGAGGCTGAGAAGTTATTAAAATGGCTGCTAGAGAAGCAGCAGGAGCAGTCGGCCCAGCAGCACCAGCAGCAAGTGCAAATGCTGCAGCAAATGACCACTCAGCAGCAGCTGCTGATGACTCAGCACCAAGAGAATCAGCAACAGCTCCTCCGAGAGATGGCCACCCAGCAGCGGGTGCAGCAGGAACATTTGGTGCAACAGATGGCTGCGTTTTTACGCCCAGCGGGAGGCACCCCTGCCGCCCCCTTGGGGACCGGACTGGGGGATAACCCAGGAGCACTACCGGTACGCCTCACCAAGATGGGGCCTGAGGATGACCCAGAGGCCTATCTGGTGACGTTTGAACGGGTGGCGACTGCCGCCTGGTGGCCTTCAGAACATTGGACCACGTTACTAGCCCCTTATTTGACGGGGCAGGCTCAGGCCGCATATCGGAGCCTCAACCACCGGGAAGCGCTCGAGTATGCCCGAGTCAAGGTGGCCATCCTAGACCATACCGGCATTAGCCCAGAGACCTACCGACAGCGTCTCCGTAAGGAACAATATCCTCCAGGGGCCCGACCCCGCGCTGTGGCCCAACGCATCCGAGACCACTGCTGGAGGTCATTGAACCCAGAGGGCCTGAAGGGACCCCAGGTGGCGGAGATGGTAGCCTTAGAGCAGTTCACCCAGATCCTACCCCCGGGAGGGAGGGCCTGGGTGCGACGGCATCGCCCGGCCACCCTCTCTGCAGCAGTGGCCTTAATGGAGGATTACTTATTGGCAGAGGGGGCGGAGGCGCCACCCCGAGCGGCCGGAAGCCTTGGTCGCAAGGGCGGCGCAGAGAAGGGAAACTCTCATGGGGCAGGAGCCTCCGAACCACGGGCAGGCAACAACCATGGGCATCCGAGGCCTCCCAACCCTGAACCCCGACCCAAGTTACTACCGGGGACGACTCGGAGGGAGCGACAGCCCCCGGAGCGAACAGGCCCCCCCGGAGGAGGCACAAGCCCGGCCGAGACCCGAGAGAGGTGCTGGGACTGCGGTCAAGAAGGACATTTCCGGCGAGATTGCCCTTTTATGGACTGCAGCTACGGGCAGGCCTGGATGGCCGGACAACGGGCACGGAAGAGAGGGGCAGGAAAGTTGATGGTCCGGGTTGGAGGGAACCCCACCAACGCCCTCGTAGATTCGGGGTGTAGTCAGACCCTCATACGAGAGGGGCTGGTCCCAAATCTCAATCTTTTGGGGCCCCCGATCTACCTACAGTGTGTGCATGGGGACATCCGCCAGTATCCCACAGCCTGGGTCAAGATGGGAGTAGGCTGCTGAGAGGAGGGTCTCCGGGTGGGAGTGGCCCCTAGGCTGGTCTACCCGGTGGTGTTGGGACGAGATTGGCCTGGCTTCGGAGAGGTCCTCCTGAGATATCAGCCACCCAAGCCCCGACCAGACAGGAATATAGCACCGGGAACGGGGCTGCTTGGGCGCAGGCTAAGGGATGACCCCGGCGAGGGGACCTCCTCGACGGCGGAGACCCCTGCGAGTTGTCCTGGAGACAGGCCCCGTTCAGTGGAGGACGCCCGGATAGAGTTAGAGCATGACGGGGACTTCTTACGGGAGCAACGAGAAGACCCAACCCTAAGCCGCGCCTGGGAACAAGCCACCAACCCTGCTATTGAGGGTGACGGGACGCTACGGACTCCGCAGGCCCCCGTTTCGAGGTACGGCAGGCAGGGCCGGCTTTAGGCCAATTCAACCAATTCCCCTGAATCGGGCCCCGGGCCCAAGCCCCGGTACGGCGTACTGGCAAGAGCCGGTGCGCTGTACCAGGTGGCCCGGCTTCCCCAGGGGGCAATTTAAAGGACCTAGGGCTCCCAGCAGGGGCCGGAGCCCAAGGCCCTTTAAATTGCTACCAGACCCCCACTGCTGGAGCCCTGGGGTAGGGCTGCAGGGCTCTGGGGGCTATTTTAAAAAGTCCAGGACTCCCACTGCCTCTACCGCCCTGGCCCTTTAAATAGCCGCTGGAGCCCCGCTGCTTCCTCAGGACTCCCGTGGCTATTTAAAGGGCCGGGGCGGTAGAAGCAGGGGAGCCCTGGGCCCTTTAAATAGCCCCCAGAGCCCTGGGATAGAGGGGGACTTGGGGGGCTATTTAAAGGGCCGGGGCTCCAGCTGCCTCTGCTGCACCCCGTCCCCGCACCAGCCCCGCACCCCCTGCCCGCAGCCAGCCCCGTCTCCAGCCAGCCCTGCACCCCCTGTCCGCAGCCAGCCCCTGCTGCACCCCTGCCCTACCTCCAGCCCCGCCCCCCTGCCCTGCCTGCAGCCAGCCCTGCCCTGCCTGCAGCCAGCCCTGCACCCCCTGCCCACAGTCAGCCTGTGCCGCACCCCCTGCCCTGTCTCCAGGCAACCCCTGCTGCACCCCCCTGCGGCCCTGCCCAAAGCCAGCCAGCCCCACACACCCCTGTCTCAAGCCAGTCCCGCACCCCTTGCCCTGCCTGCAGCCAGACCCTACCTCCAGTGAGCCCCTGCCCTGCCTCCAGCCAGCCCCATGTCCACTGGTGCCCTGCAGTTCCCAGGGCATAACCCTGCACAGCTGCTTCAATGAGGGGGGCAGGGAGCAGCTGGGACCCACACATGTGCATACCACTAGGGTGACCAGACAGCAAGTGTGAAAAATCGGGACGGGGGTGGGGGATAAATAGGATCCTATAAGAAAAAGACCCAAAAATCGGGACTGTCCCTATAAAATCAGGACATCTGGTCACCCTAGCACACCCTCAGGGAGTGGCGGGGACCCACACACGTGAAACGGAGCTCATTAATAACCGATCAACAGCATATATGATGCAATGTACATAATATATAATTTTATTATTTATATAGTTATGGAAAGTAAATAATACATGGAAGAAATGAAAGGCTTTTTTTTCCATTATTTTTTTTCTAAGTCATCCCTGCCGGGGCCCCGCCAAAAATGTTCGAATTGGGCCCCGCCCTTCCTGAAGCCAGCCCTGCTGGAGAGAACAGGAGGATTCAGTCAACAGGGGCTGCCGATCTGTCCCATTCACCAGGGCTGCCATCCTGCGGCTTCAGCATTAGTGGCTGGGGTGACTTGGGGAAAAGTCTCAACCTCCCCACATCCCACTTCACTGCTGCCAGAATCCCTCCTGTCCCCCCGCCGCTACAGTCCCCTCCCTACCCAACCTGGGTGGGGCTGGAGGAGAGGGGTCTGAGAACTTGAGCTGTGGATTGGAGGTGGAACAGCTGTCAGGGGCACTGAGGGGGAAGTGGCAGGAGCTTCCCGTACAAGGAGGGGGGTTGCCACTGGAGGTCACTAGGAAGGACAACAAGACTCCATCCTGGGGGTCAGGAGGGGGAATCCATCCCTCAGAGGTGGGCAGGGGCTGGGTGGAAATGCTGCTGGTTCCAGGGGCCGTTAATCCCCCCTGATTCCTTGGAGGCGTCTGAGTCTCAGACAGGTTCTCGTTCCCTTGCAGCATGAGGACGTCACGGCCAATGTGATGCGCCAGCTCCGTATCATGCGGCACTTGCGCCAGGTGCCCGAGGCGCTGCAGGGCCTGTCCCTCTGAGGCCACCAGCAACTCCTGCTCCCTGCTGCAGGTACTGCTCTGGCTCTCTGTAAATGGGGAGCTAGTGGAAGGAGAAATGGAGCCCCCTGGCACTCACAGAAAGCTGATTACAGAATGAGCCCGAACTGAGAGGCACCATATCCGCCCCCCTAAAGAGCCAGACTTCAGTGGTGATACAGCCCAGCTGGGGTAGCAACAGGATTGAGAAAGAGGTAGGAAGTTCAGAGCAGCAAGGAAAGCCTGGAGGGGAACTTGAGAAGAGAGGTTGGAAAAGTGCAGCAAAGAGAAAGGTGCAGACCTAGCTGTTGGGTCCAGGGCCCTGAGCTGCTATCAATGTCAGGGTGGGACTGGGTTCCCCTACCGGCCCCAGAGGAGGTGGCGTACACGCACCTGGAGGGGGTTCCCAAGCCCAGCAAGGGGGCTACAGGCTGAGCAAGTGCCCCAGTGATGGCAGAAGGACTTCTGTCTGTGGAAAGACCTCTTTGGACTTTTAGTGTGAGGCAAGCTGGGCCCCAGAAGGGTGGACTAAAGGTGGTGACCTGGCCGGAGTTACCAGGCAGAGAAACTGCCCTGGTGCTGGAGCGACCATGGATGGGGGACGCTAGCCCAGCGAGAGGGCTGTGATGCCATGCCTGGCCGCCGGGGGGCACCTAACGATGAGTAGATTCATTTATGATTGGCATAGTTGGCAGGATTGAGTTCCCCCTGTGATCCGTGAGGGAAGTCTTGGTTGCTGAAGGAATCATAGAATATCAGGGTTGGAAGGGACCTCCGGAGGTCATCTAGTCCAAGCCCCTGCTCAAAGTAGGACCAATCCCCAGACAGATTTTTGCCCTGATCCCTAAATGGCCCCCTCAAGGATTGAGCTTACAACCCCGGGTTTAGCTGGCCAATGCTCAAACCACTGAGCTATCCCTCCCCCAAGCAGGTGTATCAAGGGACCAAGCTGGTCGCTGGATTTCCCACTTCAGTTCCAGGGACTGGCTAAGCAGCCAAAGCAGATCTAGGGGTTTCTCCAGCAGCTCCTAGAAGACCAACAGACACAGAAGGAAGTGCAGGTGGAGCTACAGACGCAGCAGCAGCAATACCTGTGAGAGATCCTGCAAAGGGAAATCAACCCAGGGTCTGCTATGCCCATGGACAAAAAGAGCAGAGAAGGAGAGCGTACCTGGGCTGTGCTGAGAAGGTTAGCCCAGGGAGAAGGGCATGAGAAAGTGTACAAGCGTGGCCTAATGCCAAGATGGGAGCAAGAGTTCTTTGTTTTGGGGGCAGAGAAGCAGGCCATATCAAAAGACACGGCCTGCTTAGGAAATTGCTGAGTGGCTGAACGAGGGGCCAGGGCCCTAAGAAGTTAGAAAGAAAGGAGAAGGTGTCCTCTGACACAAACCCCCAGGAGGCAGGCAAGGTGGAGGTGGCTGGGGTGGCCATGGACCTTGCAGACCCTCCACCAACACACCCTGTCGGGTGCTGCAGGGAGATGAAGGACGAAATGATTGGCCCAGAGATGAAGCAGACTGGAGGAGGGACAAACTCAAGGGTGGAGCAGTCCATGGTGGGTTCTCAGACCCTGACCGAAAAGATTTTGGCATATGCAGCGGCAGTAGCAAAAAGGCAACAGAAGACGCTAAAGGCTTCAGAACAGGCTCTGCAAGCAGCTGTTCATGAGACTGAGTGGCTGCAGGAAGAGTGTCGGGATACTGCAGGAGAGAAGGTTTGCCCCGAGCGAGCTGGCAGTGGAGCTGCAGATACTGCGCACAGGCTGTACAAGCGTGCAGCCGGTGACAGCGATGAGATGATGAGGGATGAAGCTTGGAGAAGAATAGAACTTGCCCCCGCGTGGGCCAGGTTCTAAGGAAGAGGGTATATAATGGGGGGCTTGGCCTGTGGGCTATAAAGCCTGGAGCTAGGCCAAATGAATTACAGAGTGAGCTCCAGCTGAGGGGAAACCAGGGGAAACCGCAACAAAGGTACAAGAGCAGGCCTAGCTGTTCGGTACAGGGCCTTGCGGCGGAACCTAGAATCCAGGGTAGGACTGCTTCTCCCACGGTCTCTAAGGAAGGGGATGTACAGGGCCATAGAAAGGGCTACCAAGGCCAGCAAGGGCAGGCAGAGCCAAAGTCAGGCTGAGGAAAAGCCCCCAAGGGACAGAGGATCTTGTTTCAGTTAAAGACATTTTTTGACTTTTCGTTTGGGATGAGCGTGACCCAGGAAGGAGTGGACTAAAAGATGGTCGCCTGGCCGAAGGGCTGAGTTCCCAGCCAAAAACCTGCTGGCGGGCGTGCTAGCCCAAGAAATCTGTGACCCCAGGCCTTGAAGGAAGGGGCACCTATCGGTGAGTGAACTCTGTTACAAGCCTGCTTCCATTGTGGAAACAGCCTGGTATTGGAGAGTGGTGGGGATGGCCTGTGGGCGAGGATGGCTGGAGGGGTCATACAGGAGGGGCAGCAGCGTCCAGTGAGGAGATCGGGGAACGGGTTGTTTGCAGTCCTGCCACTGAGCGGTAATGTGATCCTGGCCAGGTCACTCTCCCACCTGGTGCCTCACTTTCTCTGTCTTTGAAATGGAGATCATCCCGACCCACATTAAGAAAGGGTTTGATCCTCTGCTCTTGCTTCCCAAATCCCTGCCCTCCTTGCCCCACACAGGCCTCTGCCCTGTTGCTCAAACTCCCATGCACATATTAGTGCCTGTGTCACCCCCGCAACTGCAAGGTCTCATGTACAGTCTCCTGCCAGCAAACTGAAGCTGCCACTAGATCCAGAATAGGAATCGCAGTTCCTGTGCGCTGCCCTGAATGGAGTCTAAACCCTGGGCATGGGGAAGGCCAACGCTCACATCCAGGTAGATCATCAACCTACTCCTCTGTCCCAGGAGCAGGAAGGCCTCTGGTTCATGCTCCCTTCGGTAGCTGGAGCTGCTGAGTTGGGAGTGTGGTGGCCAGAGATGGGAACAGGCCATAGGATGAATCAAGTGTCAGGGGGAGACTCCCTGTGTGTGGGAGATGATGTTGCCCCTCTGTAGGGAATCCCTTCCTTGCAGATGCTGGGCTTTGGGTGCTGGACTCTGCCAGGAAGCCCAGCTCCCATCGCTAATAGCTTGGCTGTTCCCTACACTGCTGTGCACCAGGCCCTCTGCATAGAGCTGCTTTGGGCAAGGACTACAGGGCCTGCTGTCATCCTGGCAGGTGTCACAACAGGTTCCATAATCCGGACCCCTGGTCTCCCTCCGCTGGCAGGCTCTGAGCAAGGCCTGCCCAGAGAACATGGATGACGAGCTCTTGATCCTGCTGACAGCACCCCCCAGCACAGACAAACTCCAGCACATCTTGGAGGTGAGCAGAATGGGGAGGGGCAGCAGGGGTTTTACCTTAGCCCTGGGGACTCCTAGAAAGAAGAGACTGGAAAATCCATGTTTCTATTGGATCCTTCTGAGTATGCATTCGTGATATAAACTCACTGGGTGACCTTGGGGTAACTCACTTCCCCCTTACGGCATCAGTCTTCTCCACTATCAAATCTACACTGGGGAAGAAGGACAGAAGCCCCGACAATCACCTTCACCTCTGGGTGTCTGGTCCTGGGAGCCGAAACCAACTGGACTATCTGCCCCATCTCCTAAACTGCCCTGTCTTTCCCTCCTAGGGCCTTGTCCTTAGTGCTCAGCCTGGCCCCTTCCCAGCTTGTCCCTGACCTTTAAAGGACTCTCCAAGCCCCTCCCATGCCTGCTTCCCTTGGGGTCTCTCTCCTGGCTGAGCACAGGCTGCCCTTCTATCTCTCAGCAGGCCTGGGTCCTAGTCACAGGCTGCGTCTTGTCACGTGACCCCCACACTTATTCCCTTCACCCTAGGGAGCTGCATCACCTGGGCCAGGTGCAGTTGAGCTCCAACCCCTTTCCTGGCCATCTCAACCAGGGACAGGTTGAAACTGGTAACCTGTGGGTAACAGTAACTGGTTGCTCGCAAAGGTGCTGAAGACACAATGGAAGAGGAAATCCTTTGGCCTGGATTGAAATTATTCCGACTGAAAGTGCATGAGAGAAAATAGGTCCAGAGTTCTCTTCCTAGCAGCAGAAAATGTAGCGATTGATAGAGGTTCAGGTCAGAAAGGACCATTATGTGCATCTAGTCGCCCCTCCTGTATAACTCGGGGCCTAGAATGTGACCAAATGGTTCCTTCAGCCAACCATAGCATGGGACTGAGCCAGAGCATGTCTTTTAGAACGACGTCCACATGCAGGAGAGCCAGCTGGCTACCAGAAAATCTCTCTTCTGCAGTGACGTGGGGTTAAGGGACACGGGGGAAAAGACATGGAGGCTGTGACTAAACTTAGAGCAGCAAGGCCAGGAAAACCAGGGTTAGGTCCCAGGCCTGCCTATCAGATCTGCTGTTTTCTATTCCTGGCTTTGGGACCATGAGCGAGTCTCTGCACCGCTGGGTGCCTCGGTTTCCCCAGCTATCAAATGGAGCTAATCAAGGTTTTGTTTGTTCTCCCCATTTTACAGGGTGGGAAACCAAGACACAGTTGGGACCTGTCTACACTACAGGTCTGTCGTGCGTTTGTAATCTGCTGACCCCCACATGTTGTTCAGAGCCTATGGACAACACAGCTCCTAAAGGTACGTTTGTTCTGTGCTTTTCCCCTATGTACCAGCAGGGCTGGACAGCATTTCTCACTGTGCTGTGGGGAGCAGGTCCTGGGTACTAAGGGTCTGAAGAAGCTCTCAAGGACTAATTTTTAAAAATAATTATCAATGAATTGGGAGAAAACATACAATCACTGCGGATAAGATTGGGGGGTGACAAAATACAGGCAGAGTGGTAATTCCTGATGGCGAGAGGGCAGTGATATACAGCGATCTGGCTCATTCGGCCAGCTGGACCCATTCAAAGAAAACAAGTTTGAGCAGAGCCCAATGCAAGGTCCTATGCGTGGCAACAAGGCACGCCGGCCACACCTCCAGAATGGGGACGTGTATCCAGGAAAGCAGTGACTCTGAAATGGATTTAGGGGCCAGAGTGGAAAAGCCACTCAACATGAGCTCCCAGTGTGATGCTGTGGTGAACAGGGCTAAAGCCATCATTAGACGTAGGAGCAGAGCCGTGAGTAGGATAGGGAGGTGACATAGCAGCAGTGAGACTGCTATTGGAATACTGCCTCCAGTGTTGGTGTCCTCCTTTGAAAAAGATGGTCCTAGAAATTGGAGCTGGGCAGCAAAGAACCACCAAATGTTCTGAGGGCTGGAGAAAAATGCCTTCTAGTGAGCTATTGAAAGAGCTCAACCTGTTTAGCTTATCAAAAGAAGATAGAAAGGTGACTTCACTGAAGTGTTGAAGTGCCTTAATGGAGAGAAAATATTGGGTATTAAAGGGCTCTTTAATCGAGCAGAGAAAGGCAGAACAAGACCCAATGGCTGGAAGGTGAAAAGAGACAAATTCCTATGACAAATAAGGCACAAATATTCAACAGCGAGGATGATTGAACACAGGAAGAAGCTACCATGGAAAGTGGTGGATTCTCCATCTCTTGATGTCATTAATAAAGACTAGATGCCTTTCCGGAATGTGTTTGCCCCAAAAGTAGCTAGTCCACCGAAAAATGTGGGGCTGAAATAGTGCTCAGACAGTGATCCCCAGCTGTGACCTGGGCCATCCTTTGGGCTCTCTGGTGAGAACCCTCATCCTCCCGCCCCTCGGTCTCTACCCTGATTGGCTGAGCAGGGCGTTATTGACAGGGAGGAGACTCAGGTCCCTGTTGTTTTCTTTTAAGACCAAGTAAATAGTCATAACCAGTCATATGTTCGACAAATTTTGCTGCTTCTCTACAGTTCATTATTTTCTCTACCATTCCAGTTCTCCTAAAATACTTGCTGAATAATTACTATGAACTCTTGCTGGTCTGGAACTCACTTGAGAGCACTTTATTCAGGTCATTCAATGTCTGAAATTCAAGATCCGATGGTTAGTTTGAAAATCAGGGCTCTTGGGTCTTATTCCCAACTCTGCCACGGACTGGCTGTGTGACCTAAGAGAAGTCAATTCTCCTTTCTCAGCCTTAGCTTCTCCCTCTTTCAAGTAGGGATAACAATCCGCTCCTACCTACCTCCCGACAGGTGGAGGATGGGGATCTATTGGAGAGCGTCACTAGGAGCAGTGCATAAGATGAGGTGTCCTATCATGTTTACTCAGATCAGATTATGACATAATAGAATGGCTGAAATAGTCTATTTTATTTGTATTTTATTATGTTGCAATTGTTAAGAGCAGCAACTACTTAGCTCAGACTGAAACATCTTATCTAATTTTTGAGATCTAAGTGTCTCCTCTTTGTGTGCGACGAGACAAACACGTACTCCTGTTCTTTTTGTGACACAGAAGATGCTTTTGTTTTGCAACAAAATATTTTTGCAAAGAATTTTCATGCCACTTGATATGATTTCAAGAAAGAAACTGGTTTAGTTTGAATGGGATTTTCGGACAGAAACGGTTTCAATGAAATTTCCCCACCATCTCGATTCCTGGGCTCTATCCCTGTCTTTGGGGGGTTTGCTGTCTGTTAGAACAGGAGTCTGATTTGGATAGGGATAGAGACCTCTTTAATGTTTTTAATGAAGTAAATACTAATGGCAATTGTGTGATCATGGGAGACTTTAACTTCCCAGATATAGACTGGAGGACAAGTGCTAGTAATATAATAGGGCTCAGATTTTCCTAGATGTGATAGCTGATGGATTCCTTCACCAAGTAGTTGCTGAACCAACAAGAGGGGATGCCATTTTAGATTTGGTGTGGGTAGTGAGGATCTCTTAGAAGAAATGGTTGTAGGGGACAGCCTTGGTTTGAGCGATCATGAGCTAATTCAGTTTAAACTAAATGGAAGGGTAAACAAAAATAGATCTGTGACTAGGGTTTTTGATTTCAAAAGGGCTAACTTTAAAAAATTAAGGAAATTAGATAGGGAAGTGGATTGGACTGAAGGACTTGTGGATGTAAAGGCGGAGAAGGCCTGGAATTACTTCAAGTCAAAGTTGCAGAAACTATCAGAAGCCTGCATCCCAAGAAAGGGGGGGAAATTCATAGGCAGGAGTTGTAGACCAAGTTGGATGAGCAAGCATTTCAGAGAGATGATTAAGAAAAAAGCAGAAAGCCTACAAGGAGTGGAAGATGGGCGGGGAGGGATAGCTCAGTGGTTTGAGCACTGGCCTGCTAAACCCAGGGTGGTTGTGAGTTCAATCCTTGAGGGGGCCACTTAGGGATCTGGGGCAAAATCAGTACTTGGTCCTGCTAGTGAAGGCAGGGGGCTGGACTCGATGACCTTTCAAAGGTCCCTTCCAGTTCTAGGAGATAGGATATCTCCATTAATTTAAATTTAAATTTAAAAATGGGCGTGATCAGCAAGGAAAGCTACCTTACTGAGGTCAGAACATGTAGGGATAAAGTGAGAAAGGCCGAAAGCCATGTAGAGTTGGACCTTGCAAAGGGAATTCAAACCAATAGTAAAAGGTTTTATAGCCATATAAATCAGAAGAAAATAAAGAAAGAAGAAGTGGGACCACTAAACACTGAGGATGGAGTGGAGGTTAAGGATAATCTAGGCATGGCCCAATGTCTAAACAAATACCTTGCCTCAGTCTTTCAGAGGCTAATGAGGAGCTTAGGGATAATGGTAGGATGACAAATGGGAATGAGGATATGGAGGTAGATATTACCACATCTGAGTTAGAAGTCAAACTCGAACAGCTTAATGGGACTAAATCGGGGGGGCCCAGATAATCTTCATCCAAGAATATTAAAAGAACTGGCACATGAAATTGCAAACCCATTAGCAAGAATTTTTAATGAATCTGTTAATTCAGGGGTTGTACCGTATGACTGGAGAATTGCTAACATAGTTCCTAGCTTTAAGAAAGGGAAAAAACGTGATCCGGGTAACTACAGGCCTGTTAGTTTGACATCTGTAGTATGCAAGGTCTCAGAAAATGTTTTGAAGGAGAAAGTAGTTAAGGACATTGAGGTCAATGGTAATTGGGACAAAATACAACATGGCTTTACAAAAGGTAGATCGTGCCAAACCAACCTGATCTCCTTCTTTGAGAAGGTAACAGATTTTTTAGACAAAGGAAATGCAGTGGATCTAATTTACCTCGATTTCAGTAAGGCATTTGATACGGTTCCACATGGGGAATTATTAGCTAAATTGGAAAAGATGAGGATCAATATGAAAATTGAAAGGTGGATAAGGAACTGGTTAAAGGGGAGACTACAACGGGTCATACTGAAAGGTGAACTGTCAGGCTGGAGGGAGGTTACTAGTGGAGTTCTTATATTATGGGAACAAGTAAATAACTTTTCCTTATTCACTTTCTCCACATCACTCATGATTTCATATACCTCTATCATATCCCCCCATAGTCTCCTCTTTTCCAAGCTGAAAAGTCCTAGCCTCTTTAATCTCTCCTCATATGGGACCCCTTCCAAACCTCTAATCATTTTAATTGCCCTTCTCTGAACCTTTTCTAATGCCAGTATATCTTTTTTGAGATGAGGAGACCACATCTGTACACAGTATTCAAGATGTGGGTGTACCATGGATTTATATAAGGGCAATAAGATATTCTCCGTCTCATTCTCTATCCCCTTTTTAATGATTCCTAACATCCTGTTTGCTTTTTTGACTGCCGCTGCACACTGCGTGGAAGTCTTCAGAGAACTATCCACGATGACGCCAAGATCTTTTTCCTGATTCGTTGTAGCTAAATTAGCCCCCATCATATTGTATGTATAGTTGGGGTTATTTTTCCCAATGTGCATTACTTTACGTTGTCCACATTAAATTTCATTTGCCATTTTGTTGCCCAATCACTTAGTTTTGTGAGAGCTTTTTGAAGTTCTTCACAGTCTGCTTTGGTCTTAACTATCTTGAGCACTTTAGTATCATCTGCAAACTTTGCCACCTCACTTTTTACCCCTTTCTCCAGATCATTTATGAATAAGTTGAATAGCATTGGTCCTAGGACTGACCCTTGGGGAACACCACTAGTTACCCCTCTCCATTCTGAAAATTTACCATTTATTCCTTCCCTTTGTTCCCTTTCTTTTAACCAGTTCTCAATTCATGAAAGGATCTTCCCTCTTATCCCATGACAACTTAATTTACATAAGACCCTTTGGTGAGGGACCTTGTCAAATGCTTTCTGGAAATCTAAGTACACTATATCCACTGGATCCCCCTTGTCCACATGTTTGTTGACCCCTTCAAAGAACTCTAATAGATTAGTAAGACACGATTTCCCTTTACCTAAACTATGTTGACTTTTGCCCAACAATTTATGTTCTTCTATGTGTCTGACAATTTTATTCTTTACAATTCTTTCAACTAATTTGCCCGGTACTGACATTAGACTTACTGGTCCGTAATTGCCGAGATCACCAATAGTGCCCTTTTTAAATATTGGTGTTACATTAGCTATCTTCCAGTCATGGATACAGAAGCTGATTTAAAGGACAAGTTACAAACAATAATTAGTAGTTCCGCAATTTCACATCTGAGTTCTTTCAGAACTCTTGGGTGAATGTCATCTGGTCCCAGTGACTTATCAGTTAATTCCAAAACCTCCTCTAGTAACACCGCAATCTGTGACAATTCATGAGATTTGTCACCTACAAATACTGGCTGAGGTTTGGGAATGGCTGGAAGGTGAAAAGAGACAAATTACTATGACAAATAAGGCACAAATATTCAAC
The DNA here is from genome assembly GCF_013100865.1 of Trachemys scripta elegans. Taxonomy (NCBI): domain Eukaryota; kingdom Metazoa; phylum Chordata; order Testudines; family Emydidae; genus Trachemys; species Trachemys scripta. The sequence continues at coordinate 19,641,467 of NC_048309.1, read as the reverse complement.
AGCGAGGATGATTGACCTCAGGAAGAAGCTACCAAGAAAAGTGGTGGATTCTCCGTCTCTTGATGTCATTTAATAAAGACTAGATGCCTTTCTGGAATGTGTTTACCCCAACAGTAGCTATTGTGGTAGACAGGAGGCCTGTGATATGCAGGGGGTCAGATTAGATGCTCTAACTGTCTCTTCTGCCCATAAAGTCTACTCATTTCTGAGAAACCGAGTGTAGTATTGGGAGCAGCTTGTGATGTTTTACTGTCTAGCCGGCTTGCTTCCTAGAATGAACACTCATGGAGCGGGGTGATCCACAGGGAGTAGCTCAAACCTCCAAAGTGTCTGGCCTGTGGCAGAACATTAGCACTGCAGGGGAGGGGTGGGTGTGGCAGTGACATCACAAAGGCCTTTTGCAGGATTTCAGCCTATTGGTCAAAGGTGCTGGGGAGGTGGTGACCTCACAGAGAGATGCTGACATCAGCCAGGCAGGACAGGGGCGCAGGGCCAGGGAAACCTCAGAGTCCCCTGTAGCTTTGCTTCAGCAAGTCTCCTTCTCGAGGTCTCTCTCTTTGAGGACTGAGAGAGTATTTAGGTTCACGTATATGAGCGCCAGGAGGAACCTCTTTTGAGTTTTCTCTTTTGTTTTTCCTGATTTTACTAGAAAACAGACATCCCTGTTTAGAAGGTAAGAGCCTCCGAGAGGTTTGGAACCTGTTCAGTCTTATGCATCTGGCGCCAGCTGAATTCTAGGCATGGAAAACACTAGCTTAAGGTGGTCGAATTTTATTCCCCACCTGGGATTTTGTCCCTTAGAATCACTGGGGACATTAGGGTTTGTCCTTTTTGTTTTACCTTTTCCTCCATCCCTCCCTCCTTTCTCTTTATCTCTTACATCTTCTGTCCTTTCCTCTGTTCCCCTCCCACCACCAGGAAGACTCTGTGTGTGTGTCGTGGGGGGTGCTCTGCAATGGGAACAGGGACAATTCTCCAACTTTGGGCAGTCGAGAGCCTCGGTGAGATAAGGGGCGTTAAAGACCTTTGTGAAGGAGAAAGGGGAGTTTCACGGTGTTGAGCACCAAGGAATTCTAAACTTTGCTAAAACATCTAGTCTGCAGAAACCAGAAATGGTCGGGGCCACATTGTAACCATTGTCTTTTTTAAAGCCCATTGAGGGATGAGTCCCACCTTTTTAGGTATCTGGGGTGCTGGGAGGAGAGAAGAGGTGCCTGTCTCCATTTTATGGCCTCAACAAACTAAGTGCTGTGCCCCAGTTCTCGTCAGAGATCCCTGAAACAGAACGTCTTCCCATCCATTAACATACCTGGAAAGATACTGGAACTCCTTATTAAACAATCAGTTTGTCAGCACCTACAGGACAATTTGGTTCTTAGGACTAGTGAGCATGGACTTGCCAAGAACAAATCATTCCAAACCAATCCTAGCTCCTTCTTTGGCAGGGTTACGGGCCTAGTGGAGGTGGGTAAACAGTAGATGTGATCCATCTTGGTGTTAATAAGGACATTCTCACAAACAAACTAGGGAGATGTGGTCTAGATGCAATTAGCATAATATGTGTGCACAGATGCTTGCAAGCCCGTACTCCAACAGCCCAGAACCAAACAGCAGGAAGCAGATCATGCAATGAACTCCTGCCAGTGCGTGTAGATTGCATTACATGCACCCCTATGGTGGGAGGAGGAGCTGCTCTGGCTGGGGCAGGGATGGGGAGGGACCAAACAGGCTGGTTAGTCAGAGGCTGCCTTGACCCCAGACTCATGCCCGCTCCCCGCTCGGTTCCAGGATGGCCAGGCTCCTGAGGATGTTCAGGAAGAAGGCTCTGCAGGTGGCCCCAGAGCCTGAGGGAAGCAGCTGCCATCTTCCCCAGGAGCACAGCGGCTCCTCCGTCCCCACTGGCGGGGAAGGAGCTCCCGGCCAGGCCAGGAGGTGGGAGTGCCCAGCCTTCTGGCGGAGAAAACCCGCTCCCAGCGCAGGCGCCGAGGTGGGAGAGGCCAGGTCGAAATGGAGCTGGGCCAGGCTGCGGCTGGGCAGGCAGGACCCAGCGCAGGAGGGGAGCCGGGCAGGGTGACTCTGGGACATGTTGTGTGGGCAGCAGTGGCCCCAGGAGTCCAGCCCTGATTCCCAGCAGGAGGCATCGCCCTGCCCGGTCACTGAGGACCTTCCAGCCTCCCCAGGGCAGGAGGTGGAGGATCCCTGTCCCACCACCAGCAGCTCGGCCCGCTCCCCATGGGACAGCAGCAGTGCCTGGGACTCGGGCAGCAGCGAGGCCGATGGGCGCCGCTGCTTTGTTCTAGGTGAGGAGTCAGGCTGGGCTCAGAGAGAGGTGAGGGCGGGGCTGTGAACACCCTGGGCCCAGGCCCTCGATCAGTGCTATGGGGGCGGGTCCCCAGCCCAGGGGTCTGGCTTGAGCCACATGAACCCCACTAACACTAGATGCTGCCACTTTGGTCCTTGGTGCTCCAGTTGGGGGGAGGCACCTCCCAGGGAGTCCAGGACAGCGTGGGGGGGTCTCTTTGCTATGGGCTCCTGAAGGAGTTGGGGGCTGAAGGCATCACTGAGAGGGGGGAGTGTGGGGCCCGATCTGCCCTGGGTCCCGGAGGTGGGAAGAGGACACATTGCCCCATCGTGCCCCTGTCCTTCCCGCAAGTGGCAGCAGGCGTCACCCTGTCCCCTTCTCTCCCTGGTGCAGGGACCGCCAGGGACTCAGGGGACGAGGAGGAGGAATGGGTGGACGTGGCCTCAGAGGAGGCTGCTCTCAATAACAGCCGAGAGCAGCTCCAAGGCGGAGAAAAGGTACAAACGTACCCCAGCTGTGCTGGAACCGAGACTGTCCTGCCCCTTCCCAGCACCTGACCCCCTGCAGAGGGTCTTGTCCCTGATGATCCACCAGCCCTAATGGGGACCTTTCTCCTCCATGATCTGGGACCCCAGAGGTGGGGGTGTCTGTCACACACCAGCCGGGTCTCCTCCCCCCACAGGCACTGTCCCAGTTCCTGACCCTGCTTGTGGTGGAGTGGTGGGTGATTTGGACAATGGGCGGGTCCCCACTATCCCCCATTCAGGCCTGAGTCCTGCAGCTGCTGTGTGGGGGCAGGGAGGTCCCTGGCTAACTGTCTCTCTCTCCCCTAACCCCACTCCTGGTGGGTGCAGGAGGAGGCCCAGCAGCTTGTGTTCCTGCACGCCATCCACCCCGCGTCTCGCTGCACAGCAGAGAGGGCAGGACACAGTGGAGCCGCACTGCTGCAAGGCGGCTGTGGCGGAGAGGATTGTGGTGAGCGAGACACGGTGCCCAGCAGCTGGAGGAAAGACAAAGACCTGGGAGGGGCAGGGGTCTCCCCAGGCCAATGGATGGGGGATTGTTGGTGCTGGAGGGGCAGCAGAGGGCAGGGATTGCTGGGGCTGAAGACTGGGGAGAAGAGACGGGAGAAACTCGGAGAGTGGTCACTATTGGGCAGGAATCGGAGGAGCGGGGGGCAGGTGGGGGGATCCTGCTGGCTGTGTGGGGCCCCGGCTGTGTAATCTCCTCACTGAGAAGTGTCAGTGTGGCCCGAATCTCACACGCTCCTTTGTCTCCGTTGGGTCTTACAGGAGCTCGTTGAGGAGCTGCCTGATAACTCTCCACCCGGCGCCGTCCTCGCTAACTCCCTGATTGCTGTGGGCAACCTCAGGTACCGAGACCCTCCGGCCCGGTTCCCCTAACCCCAGTGCTGCTCAGGCCCAGGGCTGGGAGTCACTGCCCCTCCCACTCCCAGGTCACCGCCCAAGGGTGGCTCCTCTGGCAGAGGTGGGGGGAAGGTTCACTCTCTCCTGGCTGGGCTGTTCTTTTCACTCCAGTAACATTGCAACGGCTTTGGGGAGAGGCTCACACCCAGGATCAGATACAGGAGGGGCAGCAGGGTCCAGGGAACAGGTGCTATTCCTGCCCTGCCACTGTCTGTCTGAGAAACCTTGGCCTTGTCATTCCCTGGCTCGGTGCCTCAGTTTCCATTCTCGCCAGCCTGTGCCTATTTCCCTGCAGTTTCACCTGCATGTTGGTGCCAGTCCCATCCCCGCACTGCACAGTCTAATGCCGGCTCCTCTCTCTTGCCAGCACCATGACACCTGCCCTGGAGCCAGAGCTGGAGACCCACCTCCTCCGAGCTGCCCTGCACGCCGTCTTCACCCTGGGCATGGAGAAGGACACCACCCAAGTGCAGGTAGATCAGCTAAAGTCATGGATTGAAGAGCCAGCTGTCATCCTGCCATGAATCCTGGCTAATTGCCTGCAGTGGGATGTGAATGAGAGAGGCCAGGATATGTGTTTGGGGGTCTCACCAGTGCTTCCCAGAGACCCCACTTCCCATCCTGTGGCAGGTGTAGCCCCAGTTTCCCTAACTCTGACCCATGGCTCTCCCTTGCTTTCAGGATCTGCCTAGGGTCTTGCCAGACCTCCTGGACGCCATGCTGGGGAACCTGCTGGCAGAGTCCCCAGACACCGACAGGCTCCAGTACATCTTGGAGGTGAGCCCGATGAGAGGGGTGGGGGCAATTTTACCTTCACTCTTAGATCCATTTTCCAGTCTGTCCTCCTAGCTGAGCCCCCAGTGGGCATCCTTGGTCAGGGCAGTCAGTGCAATGCAGTGTCAGGCCCTTCCTCCTTAAAGGACAGAGGAAGGAGCTGGGACTTCAAGCCAGAGTTCTGCCTGGTTGTGTTGAGCACTAACCACAGGGCCCCTGGCTGGCTTGGGGAGTGAGAGTCTGAACCCCTCCTGGGAGATCCAGAAGAGGGTCCTCAGAGAAGAGTCACAGGCTCCTTCCTAGAGAAACAGGAGGGCCCCAGAGAATCAGCCCGTCTCTCCGACGGGCCCTGAGATTTCTGAGGGGATTGTTCAGGAATCAGGAGTGCAGGGAGGATGGGACCAGCCCCGACACTGAACATTGTTCCAGTCTAGAGAGACAATGACAAGTTTCAAGATTCAAGAATCGTCCTGCGGGCAACAATCCCCTTCCAAAGCTCTGCAATCAATGAATCAGATATTCCACCCTGCGCACAATGTCTCAGCCCCCTGGGGATGGGTGTGTGTCTGTGCCCATTGATCCTAATCTGCCTCCTTTCCCCACAGCACATTAACTACTGGATCGTGTCCAGGGTGCCGCGAGAGAGAGCCAGGGCCGTTAAGAGCAGCACGGCCCTGCTCAGATTCACCATCACCCTCCCTGAGTTTGACATAAGTGACCTCTGACCCCAGCTTCCTGACTCCAGGCGTAGGTGATCTGGCTCCGACGGGCTGTAGGATCTGCTGCTGCAGGGGCTGTGGGTTAGGAGTGTTCCTCTTGGGGAGGCAGAGTCAGAGCAGAGAGTGAGCCTGGCTTGAGTCAAGTTCTTCTTGTCCTAGTTAAGTGGTGAGTCTGGGCTTTTAAGGGGACTGTGCTCCAGATTCATGCCTCCCTGTCATCCTGGAGCAGCTGGGGAAGCAAGTCCTCATGGAGGGCCCTGCCCACAGCCCTGTGCTCCAGGCTTCCTTGGGGGCTGACCCCGGCTGGAGGATGAGTCTCTCTATCTCTTTCTGTGTTCCACACCACGCCCTGCAATTCTGTTGGGCCGGGCACGCAGCGAGGACTCTGCCCACTGTGCAGCCACCAATGGGATTGGAAGGACACAAGCCCTGCAACCAGAAGGACAAATGTGTGTGTGTCTCTCTCCCTGTCACCTACTCCCTCCTGGGGGAAACCCAGCAGCTGATGGGGGACAAGGTGAGCAGCTGCATTAGACTCAGGAGATTGGGGCGGGGCCCAGGCCTCATTCCCATCCTGTGGCCATTCGCTGGCATGGCACAAGTTGCCTGGTGGGGAATGAAAGGGAGAGCAGGTGCTCCTGGGAAGGGAGATGAATTCACCTCCATGAGCAGGAGCGAGCCAGCTTGTCCCCGGAGCAGCTCCACCCAGCTCTTTAGCCAGGCTAATTAATGGCAAGCTTTGCCTCATCCCAGACTTATGTTCTTAGGACAGGGTGCTATTGCTCTTGGGAAGGGCAGGAGAGTCCCCCAAGTGCCCTCTGCGAGACTCTCCTGTCCCACAGGGCCGCACCCAATTCCTAGTGGTCTGGTGTCTGTGTCACCCGAGCCACCACCCAGAGTTGCTCCCATCACTGGCAGCCTGGGAGGCCAAGGACTGACGGGTGATGGCGTCTGACCAGGCAGGGCTGAGGCACATGGGAAGGGGACGCTTGTCCTGCTGCTGGCAAGGCTGGACCCGTTCTGGAGAGAACAGGAGGATTCAGTCAGCAGTAGGGTTACCATGTCTAATAAATAAAAAAAGAGGACCCTCCACGGGCCCTGGCCCCGCCCATTTCCCCTCCCCTAGCCCCGCCCCAACTCCACCCTTTCCCCCGCCCTAACTCCGCCCCCTCCTCCCTCCCACTCCCAGTCATGGGGAAAGGGCTGCCCCAGCGCTACCGGCTTCACGGTTTGCCGGGCAGCCCCCAGACCCTGCGCCCTCGGCCGGCGCTTCCCCCGAGCCGCCGGAGCAGAGCAGCTGGAACCGGGAAGGGAAGTGCCTGGCCCGTGGCTCGGGGTCCGGAGGCAGCGGGGGCTGCCCGAAGCCGGTAGCACTGGCTTGGGCAGCTCGGCTCTTAAAGTCTGAGAGGGGAGGAGCGGAGCAGCTCAGCTGGAGCCCGGGAAGGGAAGTGCCTGGCCGGCGGCTCGGGGTCCGGAGGCGGGGGGGGCTGCCCGAAGCCAGTAGCACTGGCTCGGGCAGCTCGGCTCTTAAAGTCTGAGAGGGGAGGAGCGGAGCAGCTCAGCTGGAGCCCGGGAAGGGAAGTGCCTGGCCGGCGGCTCGGGGTCCGGAGGCGGGGGGGGGCTGCCCGAAGCCAGTAGCACTGGCTCAGGCAGCTCGGCTCTTAAAGTCTGAGAGGGGAGGAGCGGAGCAGAGCAGCCGCGGGAGGGGAAGTGCCCGGCCGGCATTTTCCCGGACATGTTTGGCTTTTCAGCAATTCCCCCCGGACGGGGGTTTGATTGCCGAAAAGCAGGACATGTCCGGGAAAAACCGGACGTATGGTAACCCTAGTCAGCAGGGGCTGCTGATCCCTCCCATTCACCAGGGCTGCCATCCTGCGGCTTCAGCATTAGTGGCTGGGGTGACTTGGGGAAAGGTCTCAACCTCCCCACATCCCACTTCACTGCTGCCAGAATCCCTCCTGTCCCCCCCCGCTACAGTCCCCTCCCTACCCAACCTGGGTGGGGGTGGAGGAGAGGGGTCTGAGAACTTGAGCTGTGGATTGGAGGTGGAACAGCTGTCAGGGGCACTGAGGGGGACGTGGCAGGAGCTCCCCGTACAAGGAGGGGGGTTGCCACTGGAGGTCACTAGGAAGGACAACAAGATTCCATCCTGGGGGTCAGGAGGGGGAATCCATCCCTCAGAGGTGGGCAGGGGCTGGGTGGAAATGCTGCTGGTTCCAGGGGCCGTTAATCCCCCCTGATTCCTCGGAGGCATCTGAGTCTCAGACAGGTTCTTGTTCCCTTGCAGCAGGAGGACGTCACGGCCAATGTGATGCGCCAGCTCCGTGTCATGCGGCACTTGCGCCAGGTGCCCGAGGGGCTGCAGGGCCTGTCCCTCTGAGGCCACCAGCAACTCCCGCTCTCTGCTGCAGGTACTGCTCTGGCTCTCTGTAAATGGGGAGCTAGTGGAAGGGGAAATGGAGCCCCCTGGCACTCACAGAAACCCTCTCCCCTCTCTGTGGAGCAGGGTCCTTTCCTCTGCCCCCAAATTCCTTCATCTGGGACAGGAGCTCTTTCCCTCACACCCATTCCCCTCCCCCCTTTCCTTGATCTACCCCCATCCCATTCCCCCTGCGCCCAGGCAGAGCTCTGCCTGCCCCATATGGTGCAGAAAGGCCTGTGATATGCAGGGGGTCAGATTAGATGCTCTGTCTCTTCTGCCCACAAAGTCTACTCATTTCTGAGAAACCGACTGTAGCATTGGGAGCAGCCTCTGCTGTTTTACTGTCTAGCCGGCTTGCTTCCTAGAATGAACACTCATTGAGCGGGGTGATCCACAGATTGTAGCTCAAACCTCCAAAGTGTCTGCCCTGTGGCAGGACATTAGCACTGTAGGGGAGGGGTGGGTGTGACAGTGACATCACAAAGGCCTTTTGCAGGACCTCAGCCTATTGGTCAAAGGTGCTGGGGAGGTGGTGACCTCACAGAGAGATGCTGACATCAGCCAGGCAGGACAGGGGCTCAGGGCCAGGGAAACCTCTGAGTCCCCTGTAGCTTTGCTTCAGCAAGTCTCCTTCTCGAGGTCTCTCTTTGAGGACTGAGAGAGTATTAGGGGTCACGTACGTGAGCGCCAGGAGGAACCTCTTTTGAATTTTCTCCTTTCTTTTTCCTGATTTTACTAGAAAACAGACGTCCCTGTTTAGAAGGTAAGAGCCTCCGAGAGGTTTGGAATCTGTTCAGTCTGATCCATCTGTTCCACAAGTCCTTCAATCCAATCCACTTCCCTAACTAATTTCCTTAATTTTTTAAAGTTAGCCCTTTTGAAAAAAAAAAACCCCTAGTCACAGATCTATTTTTGTTTACCCTTCCATTTAGTTTAAACTGAATTAGCTCNGGGGGGGGGGGAGGAGGGGAAATCCGGACATTGACAAATTCCCCCCGGACGGTATTTTTAACCCGAAAAAGCCGGACATGTCCGGGGGAATCCGGACGAATGGTAACCCTACATGAATTATCTATGGTGTCCAGTGCTTGGCAGTCATAGACTCAGCAATTGAGTCTGCTTTGTCATAAAATACAACAAGAAGTATGATGGCTGGTCAAAGCATTTGCCCATGGCTGCCATAGTTCCTGTCTTGTTCCCAGCCTTGCCTCACTCCAGGTAACCCAGCTCTGACCTCAGCTCCTATTCCTAACTTCAGCTCTGGCATCTGGCCTCTGACTCTGGTTCTGATCCTGACTCTGATTCCAGGCTGCGTGACTCCTGCTCTAACTACAAGGCAGCATGATCCTTCATGTCCCACTCTTTGATAAACAGAACTGAAACAGAAATCGTGCTCCAAGAGTGCGTCTCTGAACCTGGAAAGTCTCACACGGAGGGGGCGGGAGGGGGGGAGGGAAGAGGCCATCTTGACCCAAGAATCAAGGGACCCAGAGAGGAATGATGGTTCTTGGTGAATGTGAGCTAAGGTACATTTTTATGCACACTGCAATGGCTTTCCTTCAGACTTGCTAGACTCTAGTGCATCTAAATAGTATGCTCCATTCATTTTCATACATGTTACATATGAACCAGAGAGAGAGTGCAAGTGAACTAAATGAAACACCAGGGTAAAGCTTGGGAGAGCAGAGATTCCAGGTGAAATCCTGGCCTCATTGAAGTCAATGACAAAACTCCCCTTGACTTCAATGGGGCCAGGACTTCACCCACTGATCGCTTTCTCTGCTCTAGGATGGTAAGTAAGGTCTAAAAAAACTTGGAAAAGTAATGCCCACTAAGTTACATGTAATTGAAAAGCAGACATCAGAGAGAGCTCATTCTGAAAATCAGTCACTGAGCCCAAGACCAATTTTGTTATTTATCAGTTTAATCTTCAAAAAGTTGTCTCACAAACCTCATGCAACCTTGCGTACCTCACTGTGTTGCTCACATCAGGAGGATTGGTCCTGCTTTGAGCAGGGGGTTGGACTAGATGACCTCCTAAAGTCCCTTCCAACCCTGATATTCTATGATTCTATGAACTGTTTGCAGTGAATTAGTAAGTTCAAGAAGGATATTAGCCAAGATGGTCAGAAACGCAATCCCGTGCTCTGGGTGTCCCTAAGCCTCTGGGTGCAAGAAGCTGGGACTTGAGTACAGGGGATGGATCACTCGATAATTGCTCTGTTCTGTTCATTCCCTCTGAAGCACCTGGCACTGGCCATTGTCAGAAGACAGAATGCTGGGCTAAATGGACCATTGATTTGACCCAGTAGGGCCATTTTTTATGTTCTTAGTAGAGGGAGTAGAAAATGTGGGAGTTAAGTGGGTTTTTTTTTTCCATTTGTGCCAGGGATACAAATATTATATATATTTGAAAATGATATTCTCTCTCATTGTTAATGGCTTGCCACGGAATATTCCCTCCACAAGCTAAACTGAATCTTGGCTTGAGATTCTCTTTATCATCTTACCAGGATCACTCTGCCTTAGAACTGTGCAAATGGGACACATTTTGTTTTGCAAATACTCACATGCAAAACCTGAGAATTTTTTTAATTAACAAGATTTTGTTAACTTGATCTAGGACAAAGCAGTATAATTTTAACATATGCAGTTTTGCTGGTGAAATCTTGCAAAGGTCAATATAATGACTTGTCCTGAATTAGCCCCAAGTAGAAATTGTACCATCTTTCTAGCAAAACAGATTTTTAATAGGGAAACAGCAGGTGACAAGAGTAGAAACAGTCTTTCATTCTTAGAAAAAACAGCAAGAAGAATTCCAAGAAATCCTGACTAACAGAGACAGGCTGCAGTCAAAGATCTGGAGCCAGATTCTGCTATCAGTTATAATGGTTTAATGGTGGTGGTCTTGTTTTCACAGCAGGTTTATCTTAATTCAGATATGGCTGGCTATTGGGTCTCAAATACAAGAGTTTAAAGACCAGAGATTAAACATAAAATGGTAAGGAATTTTCCTACTAAGTTTGTTCAGGAAAGCTATAGAAATCCTATCCTAGAACCATAGGCTAAATTTCCAGCAAGTTTCTCTGAAGAGGCGGCAATGGGAAGTGCTGAAATAATGGTAAGTGCTGAGAAATAATCCCTAGCATGAATATAGAAGACATGGAATATGGAGCTCACAGCTCTCACTACTGAAATTTATTTATCCTCTTATCACTCTGATTTATTCGCCAGTTCTTGCTCTTGGGAAACCTTTTATCGGAATCTTTTGCGAACTGTTAAACTACTAAATGAACATTGCAGTGAGGAATGGAGACATCCTGAATCACAACAAGCCAGGCCAGAGAATGGAAATTCCTCTAGGGTAGTGTCACTTTAGAGCTTGTGCACTTTCACAGAAAGAAAGGATGCTTGTAAGAGTTGTTTGGAAGGCTGGGGAGGGTGATTGGTCATTTTCAGTTCTACAGTTAATTTATTATATGCAAAAATCTGAGATTTGAGAGAGAATGCGAAGCAGGATTCGTGTCCCCCCACTAAGGACCCCGTTTATAATTCTGTCAGCTTTTGCACACAGGTGGATGAAGGTTGAACATTTCATTTCTTCATTTTGAATTATACAGAACATATCCATAGCTCAAGGTGCCCTTCACCATATGCAGTTACTATAGTTATCACATATACTTCATCAATAATTATCACCCCTTCATCAATTCCATCCAAATCCTGTCATCAAAAACAGCCAAGGGGGAAAATGCCTGAAAAAAATCCTCCCCATCTCTTGTAATTCCCCCCTCCCCTCCCCACCGCAGCCCACCCCTCCAGAAACAAAGGACAAGCGATGGGATTTTCAGCATACTCTAAAAATGAACAGATTCAGGCAATTCTGGATCATGGGAAGAATGAGTTCCAAAGTTCAGGGGCCCACACAGAGAATGCCCTGCCAACAGCTCCCTCTTATTTATACTGAGAGGTTGCAGCTCAGTGGCTCTGCAGTACTATGGTATAGGTCAAATAGGACCCAGATTCATCAAAGCTTAGTGGCCCCCCTGAAAGACGCATCAATCCAGCCAACATCCTGGATCTTTCTCCGAGTCATGAGTCCTTGAATTTCTTCCCCAGTAAGGTAACCCAGCCAGGCTGTACCCACCCCAAGAGGCTGCCAGGAGTGAAATACTTACTTAGCCATAAAACTAAACAGAAACACTATTACACCCAGGGAGAAGAACTGTAGAGGAAGATTGTATTTTTTTTTCCATAGCCACTTTTCTGATTGAAATTGCACATCAGAGGTGCCTGGACAACAGATGATTCTGTGAGCAAGACAAAGCCCATTTTTACAAGAAGTTCCAAACAGCCTAGATTTAGTGTGCACACTGTCTCAGAAGAGCTCGGAGTTACGTAGTTACGTTAAGATTGTTATTGGAGATCCAGACTCAGGAGAAAAGAGGTCAGTGTACAGAACGCTACTGATACGTCTTAATAGATAAGAAGTCTCTCTCCACATAACTCTTGCCACGTGACCTTAAAATAAGAAGGCATTCGTTTTTTAGTAAATAAAGTACATGGTTTGAGAAGTTACCTCTGGCTTCCTCTGCATCCTGCGCTTTGAAACATTATTTGTGGAAGGTTGCTGCCTCAGCAGCTTTGAAAAACACTTGTTCATTTCATGGTTTAAATTTCCCCAAGCATTACGCTGGATCATGTGCACATACTGACTGTGTCATTGTCAACAACCATACAAGTTACGGTATCACATTGGCTGCCAGTCATCTTTCTGTTACATTGAGGGGTTGTTTTGTTTTCTAAACACAGTGCTACTATTTACCAACTTGAACATGATTAATCTCCTTTGATTCATGGATAAGAGCTAATTGAATTTCCTCAGAATCAATATTCTATCCTTTCTGTGAGCCTCTGTAGTGAAGAGGCGTGGCCGCCCTCCGAGATTGACAGTGAGGGGCAGCCAGGAAGGCCACGATGAGCGGAACCAGGAAGGCCATGCTCTCCACGCTGGAAGCAGAGGGATTGGACAGGAACACAAAGTATAAAGGCAGGGTCTGTAGCTTAGTTGGGAGGCAGCTGCCAAAGGAGACGGACGTGTTCTCCCTGCTGCAGACGCAGAAGACTTCTGCTGTCCCGAGGAGGGCCCCAAGCTACTCGTACGGCCAGACACGTCGGATGCTGAGGAGTTGCTGGGACTGCCACTTGCAGTGTACCCTGGGGAGATGGAGGACGACCCTTGGAAGGTACACCCGAGGCTGAGTATAGGAAGTGGCCCGGTGCAGCTGACCCCAGGCTGGCTGCAGCGCTGCCAGAGATTAGGTCAATGTGTGCATTCAGGATCCCCGCTGACCCAGTGGCAGACCACTCTGCCGCTGTTAGGATCCTGGGCTGGGACATGGGGGAGTTGGATAGGCACGCATCTCCCCTGCCCACCCTCCCCTAGGGTGGCAGTACTCCACCCTCCATAGGTCAGGAGACCTGCGCTTGTTGGGGCACTCACCCCTTTGCTAGAGCCCCCTACATGGTGCTTGGTGCTCTGTCCTGCCCCAGAGCCTGGGCCCCTGAACTGTTCATTGCTCTACCCTGCCTGAGGGTCTAAGCCCTACAGACAGCTAATTTCCCCTTATACAGACTGCCATTCCAGGTGTGTGACAGCAAAGAGGCATGGCTGCAAACCTACACCCTCCCTTACCAACATTGGTCTCCAAGAGCTGACTTCTTTCTTATCCTGCCCAAGAAATCTATAGCATTTCCATTTCCTATCATTATATTATTTTTTTACTATTTGGATCACATATAAACCCATACTCTTACATTTATTTCTGTCATCATGTTGCCTTGTTTGATTAAATTATGCTTTTAGCTATGGTCTGTGAAGGCACCTTCAGGCACCTCCAAATTGAAATGATGGTTTTACTTCAGGCCAAGATGTATTTGGTACAGAAACTACTAAGTGAGTGACTTGCATTACTTGGACTGAGTGAGGCCCAAACATAAACTATTCTATTGTTTATTATTTTGCTGCCCAGACCATGCTCTTAGATATGACCATTGTGACTCACAATGTTAACAGTATCTCTTTAAATAAAGGTAAAAAACCCCACAAAAACATAGTGTACTTGGGCAACTATGCAATAATGTACCCTTCCATGGGGGAAATTTATTTCTAATCCCAACTGGTGATCAGTCTATATGCCCTGAAGCAAAAGTACCCCTATTCTTCACACTTTTTATCTTAACTGGTATGACTGTCAGGGCCGGCTCTAGGCACCAGCAAAACAAGCTGGTGCTTGGGGTGGCACATTTTTAGGGGCGGCATGGCCGGCGCCAGAATGCCGCCCCTAAAAATGTGCCCCGGCCGCCCTAGCTCACCTCCGCTGCTGCTGCCACGGCACGTGAAACAGCTGATTCGCACGCCGCTACTCGCCCTCCCTCCCAGGCTCTCAAGCCTGGGAGGGAGGGGGAGATCCCGAGTGGCCGTTTCGAGCGCCGCTGCTCCCCCTCCCTCCCAGGCTCTCAAACCTGGGAGGGGGGGGAGACTCCGAGTGGCCGCGGCGCGGGCGCCACTTCTCCCTCCTCCCTCCCTCCTAGGCTTGAGAGCCTGGGGGGAGGAGGCAGGGCTGGGGATTTGGGGAAGGGGCAGAGTTGAGGCGAGGCCAGGGGTGGGGTAATTAAAGAGCCGGGGGGGGGGGGGGGGCAAAATTGTTTTTGCTTTGGGCGGCCAAAATCCTAGAGCTGGCCCTGATGACTGTAACATTATCTCTACAACTAACAGTTGCAATGTTACAAGTAGTCTCTATGTAGACAGATGATAGGAGACAGAAGTGGAATTTAGAAAGTTTCCTCCATGCTCTTGTAAGCGATGGGCCTCACCCCTGCAGCACCGCTCTGCCAGCCTGGGAGCGCCCTCTGCAGGCCTGTATCCCACTGCCACTTGCCCCTCCCCCATGCCCCTCCCTGGACTCTGGTGCCCTTTTATCTGGGGTGCTGCCCCCTGGCAGTACACCCCTCAGTTTTGGGGTCTCCCCTCCCCAGGGAACCCCCACACCCTATCCCCACCTCACCTCAGTCATAGGCTACTGCCAGTCATCAACTAACTCCCAGTCCCTGGGGCAGACTGCAGTATAAGCCGCTCATCACAAGCAAGGGGTTTTTGGACCAGCTGCCTTTCTCTGCAACCCAGTACCTCTATGGGGCCTTGAATAAGGCCCTGCAGCCTGGAGCTCCCCAGCCCTGCCTCACTCTAGGCACCCTGAGCTTCCCAGCAGCCAGGCCCTTCTCTCTCTGAAAGCAGAGAGAGACTCTGCTCAGCTTCTTATAAGGCCCGGCTGCCCTGATTGGGGCATGGCCCAGGTGTAGCTCCTTCCCCAATCAGCTTGGGCTTTTTCTCCTAGCTCCTAGCCCTCTCCCAGGGCTGGCTTCTACCCTGTCAGGGCTGGAGCGGGTAACCACCCCACTACACTCTTTTTCTAACAGCAATAATTGTCTGAACAAATTATGTGCTTCACTCTTGCAGACCTGGTGCCACTTACTTGCATGTGCCCTGCCCATTCTTCTCTGCACAACCCCAACCTCCACTGTTGAATGATATTCCAAATGTACCTAACCTGCCGTCTGCTGGACATCTAATTCATCAGTCCCAGAGGACACAAGCCAGCTGTAATGACTGCTATTAGCCATTAAATTAACTCCATTACATTATTTAGTGATCTGTGAGATCAAACTACAGAATGAGAGAATTCAGGAAACTAAGAGATTGTATCAGAGGGGTAGCCGTGTTAGTCTGGATCTGTAAAAAGCGACAAAGAGTCCTGTGGCACCTTATAGACTAACAGATGTATTGGAGCACAAGCTTTCGTGAGTGAATACCCACTTCGTCAGATGCATAAAAGATTGTAGACCACAGTAAGAAGAACATGCAGAAAGGACACATATGGGCATGTGTTTGAAGTGTTGTACTCAGGGAAGATTACAGGAATAAGAAATAAAATACAGGTAAGAGAAAACTACCAAATAATAGAATTTTATCAGTATTTTTCTGATGGCTGTGAAAGTGAAGCCCTTTCCACCCTTACCTATTCAAACACTGTTAGGTAGCAGGAGAGGACAGATTGCAATTAAAATAAACAGCATATAGAGTCATCAATTGTCTGCTTTCAGTATCTATATCATCTGTGTTTTGGTGGTGGTGGTGGTGTTTCAAACAAGCACCAACACATCAAGATTCTGTTTTTGGAAATACATCTCTAACCAGTGGTGTGCTAGAAACACAGTGGTATTTATAATGGTTGAAGCAACAACAGGATAAGACTTTGATCCCACCTGAACAGAATTTTTCCTACATGATCTAGGTAAAAATTTAAGCATGACAGTCAGACTTTCATTCTCATCTGCTTTTTACTGCCTGCCACATTTATCTCACCAAACACAGCAGTGTGTGGGGCAGGGAGCTGGGACACTGCGCGGTGGGTCATTGTCTGGCCCAGGCCCTTCCTAGCAGGAGGCCGAGGCCGAGGCATTTCCTTCAGGTCACCTTCTGCTGCAGCTTGGCCACGGGCCCCCATAGCCACTAGCCCAGCCAGGGATCCCAAGTGGGGATTGTCACGGCTGGCTCCTCCCTGCCGCCAGCAGCTCTTCACTGCCAGGAAATTCCTGAAATCCTGTGTGCCCCTCCCCCACCCACCTCCTGGGGCTGTGAGTGCCCCCCCCGGACAGCCCCTCCCCCAAGCTCTGAGTGCCCCTGGCCAGTCCCTCCCCTCAGCCCCCCCCCCCCACTTCCTGGGGCTCTGAGTGCCCTCAGCCAGTCCCCCTCCCACACCCCGGGGCTGAGTGACCTTGGCCAACCCCCGTCCCTTCAGGAGGAACTCCCAGTACCCACCCAGCCCCCACACCTCAGGGTTCCCCTCCCTGAGGCTCTGTGGCCATACCCCCACCAGGGCCGGCTTTAGGCCAAATCAACCAATTCCCCTGAATCGGGCCCCGGGCCCAAGCCCCGGTACGGTGTACTGGCAAGAGCCGGTGCGCTGTACCAGGGTGGCCCGGCTTCCCCAGGGGGCAATTTAAAGGACCTAGGGCTCCCAGCAGGGGCCGGAGCCCCAGGCCCTTTAAATTGCTACCAGACCCCCACTGCTGGAGTCCTGGGGTAGGGCTGCGGGGCTCTGGGGGCTATTTAAAAAGTCCGGGACTCCCTCTGCCTCTACCGCCTCGGCCCTTTAAATAGCCGCTGGAGCCCCGCTGGTTCCCCAGGGCTCCCGTGGCTATTTAAAGGGCCGGGGCGGTAGAAGCAGGGGAGTCCTGGGCCCTTTAAATAGCCCCCAGAGCCCTGGGATAGTGGGGGACTCGGGGGCTATTTAAAGGGCCAGGGCTCCAGCTGCCTCTGCTGCACCCCGTCCCCGCACCAGCCCCGCACCTCCTGCCCGCAGCCAGCCCGTCTCCAGCCAGCCCTGCACCCCCTGTCCGCAGCCAGCCCCTGCTGTACCCCTGCCCTACCTCCAGCCCCGCCCCCCCTGTTCTGCCCGCACCAGCCCCGCCCCCCTGCCCTGCCTGCAGCCAGCCCTGCACCCCCTGCCCACAGCCAGCCTCTGCCGCACCCCCTGCCCTGTCTCCAGGCAACCCCTGCTGCACCCCCCTGCGGCCCTGCCCAAAGCCAGCCAGCCCCACACACCCCTGTCTCCAGCCAGCCCCGCACCCCTTGCCCTGCCTGCAGCCAGACCCTACCTCCAGTGAGCCCCTGCCCTGCCTCCAGCCAGCCCCATGTCCACTGGTGCCCTGCAGTTCCCAGGGCAGTAACCCTGCACACCTGCTTCAATGAGGGGGGCAGGGAGCAGCTGGGACCCACACATGTGCACACCACTAGGGTGACCAGACAGCAAGTGTGAAAAATCGGGACAGGGGGTGGGGGATAAATAGGATCCTATAAGAAAAAGACCCAAAAATCAGGACTGTCCCTATAAAATCAGGACATCTGGTCACCCTAGCACACCCTCAGGGAGTGGCGGGGACCCACACACGTGAAACGGAGCTCATTAATAACTGATCAACAGCATATATGATGCAATGTACATAATATATAATTTTATTATTTAAATAGTTATGGAAAGTAAATAATACATGGAAGAAATGAAAGGCTTTTTTTTCCATTATTTTTTTTGTTAGTCATCCCTGCCGGGGCCTCGCCAAAAATGTTCGAATTGGGCCCCGCCCTTCCTAAAGCCGGCCCTGCTGGAGAGAACAGGAGGATTCAGTCAGCAGGGGCTGCCGATCCGTCCCATTCACCAGGGCTGCCATCCTGCGGCTTCAGCATTAGTGGCTGGGATGACTTGGGGAAAGGTCTCAACCTCCCCACATCCCACTTCACTGCTGCCAGAATCCCTCCTGCCCCCTCCCCCCGCTACAGTCCCCTACCTACCCAACCTGGGTGGAGATGGAGGAGAGGGGTCTGAGAACTTGAGCTGTGGATTGGAGGTGGAACAGCTGTCAGGGGCACTGAGGGGGAGGTGGCAGGAGCTCCCCGTACAAGGAGGGGGGTTGCCACTGGAGGTCACTAGGAAGGATAACAAGACTCCATCCTGGGGGTCAGGAGGGGGAATCCATCCCTCAGAGGTGGGCAGGGGCTGGGTGGAAATGCTGCTGGTTCCAGGGGCCGTTAATCCCCCCTGATTCCTCGGAGACGTCTGAGTCTCAGACAGGTTCTCGTTCCCTTGCAGCAGGAGGACGTCACGGCCAATGTGATGCGCCAGCTCCGTATCATGCGGCACTTGCACCAGGTGCCCGAGGCGCTGCAGGGCCTGTGCCTCTGAGGCCACCAGCAACTCCTGCTCCCTGCTGCAGGTACTGCTCTGGCTCTCTGTAAATGGGGAGCTAGTGGAAGGAGAAATGGAGCCCCCTGGCACTCACAGAAAGCTGATTACAGAATGAGCCCAAACTGAGAGGCACCATATCCGCCCCCCTAAAGAGCCAGACTTCAGTGGTGATACAGCCCAGCTGGGGTAGCAACAGGATTGAGAACGAAGTAGGAAGTTCAGAGCAGCAAGGAAAGCCTGGAGGGGAACTTGAGAAGAGAGGTTGGAAAAGTGCAGCAAAGAGAAAGGTGCAGACCTAGCTGTTGGGTCCAGGGCCCTGAGCTGCTATCAATGTCAGGGTGGGACTGGGTTCCCCTACTGGCCCCAGAGGAGGTGGCGTACACGCACCTGGAGAGGGTTCCCAAGCCCAGCAAGGGGGCTACAGGCTGAGCAAGTGCCCCAGCGATGGCAGAAGGACTTCTGTCTGTGGAAAGACCTCTTTGGACTTTTAGTGTGAGGCAAGCTGGGCCCCAGAAGGGTGGACTAAAGGTGGTGACCTGGCCGGAGTTACCAAGCAGAGAAACTGCCATGGTGCTGGAGCGACCATGGATGGGGGACGCTAGCCCAGCGAGAGGGCTGTGATGCCATGCCTGGCTGCCGGGGGGCACCTAACGATGAGTAGATTCATTTATGATTGGCATAGTTGGCAGGATTGAGTTCCCCCTGTGATCCGTGAGGGAAGTCTTGGTTGCTGAAGGAATCATAGAATATCAGGGTTGGAAGGGACCTCCGGAGGTCATCTAGTCCAACCCCCTGCTGAAAGCAGGACCAATCCCCAGACAGTTTTTTGCCCTGATCCCTAAATGGCCCCCTCAAGGATTGAGCTTACAACCCCGGGTTTAGCTGGCCAATGCTCAAACCACTGAGCTATCCCTCCCCCAAGCAGGTGTATCAAGGGACCAAGCTGGTCGCTGGATTTCCCACTTCAGTTCCAGGGACTGGCTAAGCAGCCAAAGCAGATCTAGGGGTTTCTCCAGCAGCTCCTAGAAGACCAACAGATGCAGAAGGAAGTGCAGGTGGAGCTACAGGCGCAGCAGCAGCAATACCTGTGAGAGATCCTGCAAAGGGAAATCAACCCAGGGTCTGCTATGCCCATGGACAAAAAGAGCAGAGAAGGAGAGCATGCCTGGGCTGTGCTGAGAAGGTTAGCCCAGGGAGAAGGGCATGAGAAAGTGTACAAGCGTGGCCTAATGCCAAGATGGGAGCAAGAGTTCTTTGTTTTGGGGGCAGAGAAGCAGGCCATATCAAAAGACACGGCCTGCTTAGGAAATTGCTGAGTGGCTGAACGAGGGGCCAGGGCCCTAAGAAGTTAGAAAGAAAGGAGAAGGTGTCCTCTGACACAAACCCCCATGAGGCAGGCAAGGTGGAGGTGGCTGGGGTGGCCATGGACCTTGCAGACCCTCCACCAACACACCCTGTAGGGTGCTGCAGGAAGATGAAGGACGAAATGATTGGCCCAGAGATGAAGCAGACTGGAGGAGGGACAAACACAAGGGTGGAGCAGTCCATGGTGGGTTCTCAGACCCTGATCGAAAAGGTTTTGGCATATGCAGCGGCAGTAGCAAAAAGGCAACAGAAGACGCTAAAGGCTTCAGAACAGGCTCTGCAAGCAGCTGTTCATGAGACTGAGCGGCTGCAGGAAGAGCGTCGGGATACTGCAGAAGAGAAGGTTTGCCCCGAGCGAGCTGGCAGTGGAGCTGCAGACACTGCGCACAGGCTGTACAAGCGCGCAGCCGGTCACAGCGATGAGATGAGGAGGGATGAAGCTTGGAGAAGAATAGAACTTGCCCCCGCGTGGGCCAGGTTCTAAGGAGGAGGGTATATAACGGGGGGCTTGGCCTGTGGGCTATAAAGCCTGGAGCTAGGCCAAATGGATTACAGAGTGAGCTCCAGCTGAGGGGAAACCAGGGGAAACCACAACAAAGGTACAGGAGCAGGCCTAGCTGTTCGGTACAGGGCCTTGGGGCAGAACCTAGAATCCAGGGTAGGACTGGTTCTCCCATGGTCTCTAAGGAAGGGGATGTACAGGGCCATAGAAAGGGCTACCAAGGCCAGCAAGGGCAGGCCGAGCCAAAGTCAGGCTGAGGAAAAGCCCCCAAGGGACAGAGGATCTTGTTTCAGTTAAAGACATTTTTTGACTTTTCGTTTGGGATGAGCGCGACCCAGGAAGGAGTGGACTAAAAGATGGTCACCTGGCCGAAGGGCTGAGTTCCCAGCCAAAAACCTGCTGGCGGGCATGCTAGCCCAAGAAATCTGTGACCCCAGGCCTTGAAGGAAGGGGCACCTATCGGTGAGTGAACTCTGTTACAAGCCTGCTTCCATTGTGGAAACAGCCTGGTATTGGAGAGTGGTGGGGATGGCCTGTGGGCGAGGATGGCTGGAGGGGTCATACAGGAGGGGCAGCAGCGTCCAGTGAGGAGATCGGGGAACGGGTTGTTTGCAGGCCTGCCACTGAGCGGTAACGTGATCCTGGCCAGGTCACTCTCCCACCTGGTGCCTCACTTTCTCTATCTTTGAAATGGGGATCATCCCGACCCACATTAAGAAAGGGTTTGATCCTCTGCTCTTGCTTCCCAAATCCCTGCCCCCCTTGCCCCACACAGGCCTCTGCCCTGTTGCTCAAACTCCCATGCACATGTTTGTGCCTGTGTCACCCCCGTAACTGCAAGGTCTCATGTACAGTCTCCTGCCAGCAAACTGAAGCTGCCACTAGATCCAGAATAGGAATCGCAGTTCCTGTGCGCTGCCCTGAATGGAGTCTAAAGCCTGGGCATGGGGAAGGCCAACGCTCACATCCTGGTAGATCATCAACCTACTCCTCTGTCCCAGGAGCAGGAAGGCCTCTGGTTCGTGCTCCCTTCGGTAGCTGGAGCTGCTGAGTTGGGAGTGTGGTGGGCAGAGATGGGAACAGGCCATAGGATGAATCAAGTGTCAGGGGGAGACTCCCTGTGTGTGGGAGATGATGTTGCCCCTCTGTAGGGAATCCCTTCCTTGCAGATGCTGGGCTTTGGGTGCTGGACTCTGCCAGGAAGCCCAGCTCCCATCCCTAGCAGCTTGGCTGTTCCGTACACTGCTGTGCACCAGGCCCTCTGCAGAGAGCTGCTTTGGGCAAGGACTACAGGGCCTGCTGTCATCCTGGCAGGTGTCACAACAGGTTCCATAATCCTGACCCCTGGTCTCCCTCCGCTGGCAGGCTCTGAGCAAGGCCTGCCCAGAGAACATGGATGATGAGCTCTCGATCCTGCTGACAGCACCCCCCAGCACAGACAAACCCCAGCACATCTTGGAGGTGAGCAGAATGGGGAGGGGCAGCAGGGGTTTTACCTTAGCCCTGGGGACTCCTAGAAAGAAGAGACTGGAAAATCCATGTTTCTATTGGATCCTTCCGAGTATGCATTCGTGATATAAACTCACTGGGTGACCTTGGGGTAGCTCACTTCCCCCTTACGGCATCAGTCTTCTCCACTATCAAATCTACACTGGGGAAGAAGGACAGAAGCCCCGACAATCACCTTCACCTCTGGGTGTCTGGTCCTGGGAGCCGAAACCAACTGGACTATGTGCCCCATCTCCTAAACTGCCCTGTCTTTCCCTCCTAGGGCCTTGTCCTTAGTGCTCAGCCTGGCCCCTTCCCAGCTTGTCCCTGACCTTTAAAGGACTCTCCAAGCCCCTCCCATGCCTGCTTCCCTTGGAGTCTCTCTCCTGGCTGAGCACAGGCTGCCCTTCTATCTCTCAGCAGGCCTGGGTCCTAGTCACAGGCTGCGTCTTGTCACGTGACCCCCATACTTATTCCCATCCCCCTAGGGAGCTGCATCACCTGGGCCAGGTGCAGTTGAGCTCCAACCCCTTTCCTGGCCATCTCACCCTGGGACAGGTTGAAACTGGAAACCTGTGAGTAACAGTAACTGGTTGCTCGCAAAGGTGCTGAAGACACAATGGAAGAGGAAATCCTTTGGCCTGGATTGAAATTATTCCGACTGAAAGTGAATGAGAGAAAATAGGTTCAGAGTTCTCTTCCTAGCAGCAGAAAATGTAGCGATTGATAGAGGTTCAGGTCAGAAAGGACCATTATGTGCATCTAGTCGCCCCTCCTGTATAACTCAGGGCCTAGAATGTGACCAAGTGGTTCCTTCAGCCAACCATAGCATGGGACTGAGCCAGAACACGTCTTTTGGAACGACATCCACATGCAGGAGAGCCAGCTGGCTACCAGAAAATCTCTCTTCTGCAGTGACGTGGGGTTAAGGGACATGGCGGAAAAGACATGGCGGCTGTGACTAAACTTAGAGCAGGGTGGGAAACCGAGACACAGTTGAGACCTGTCTACACTACAGGTCTGTCGTGCATTTGTAAGCTGCTGACCCCCACATGTTGTTCAGAGCCTATGGACAACACAGCTCCTAAAGTGTGTTTGTTCTGTGCTTATCCGGTATGTCCCAGCAAGGCTGGACAGCCTTTCTCACTGTGCTGTGGGGAGCAGGTCCTGGGTACTAAGGGTCTGAAGAAGCTCTCAAGGACTAATTTTTTAAAATAATTGTTATCAATGAATTGGGAGAAAACATACAATCACTGCGGATAAGATTGGGGGGTGACAAAATACAGGCAGAGTGGTAATTCCTGATGGCGAGAGGGCAGTGATATACAGCGATCTGGCTCATTCGGCCAGCTGGACCCATTCAAAGAAAACAAGTTTGAGCAGAGCCCAATGCAAGGTCCTATACGTAGCCACAAGGCACACCGGCCACACCTCCAGAATGGGGATGTGTATCCAGGAAAGCAATGACTCTGAAAAGGATTTAGGGGCCATAGTGGAGAAGCCACTCAACATGAGCTCCCAGTGTGATGCTGTGGTGAACAGGGCTAAAGCCATCATTAGACGAAGGAGCAGAGCCGTGAGTAGGATAGGGAGGTGACACAGCAGCAGTGAGACTGCTATTGGAATACTGCCTCCAGTGTTGGTGTCCTCCTTTGAAAAAGATGGTCCTAGAAATTGGAGCTGGGGCAGCAAAGAGCCACCAAATGTTCTGAGGGCTGGAGAAAAATGCCTTCTAGTGAGCTATTGAAAGAGCTCAACCTGTTTAGCTTATCAAAAGAAGATTGAAAGGTGACTTCACTGAAGTGTTGAAATGCCTTAATGGAGAGAAAATATTGGGTATTAAAGGGCTCTTTAATCGAGCAGAGAAAGGCAGAACAAGACCCAATGGCTGGAAGGTGAAAAGAGACAAATTCCTATGACAAATAAGGCACAAATATTCAACAGCGAGGATGATTGACCACAGGAAGAAGCTACCATGGAAAGTGGTGGATTCTCCATCTCTTGATGTCATTTAATAAAGACTAGATGCCTTTCCGGAATGTGTTTGCCCCAAAAGTAGCTATTGTGGTAGACAGGAGGCCTGTGATATGCAGGGGGTCAGATTAGATGCTCTAACGGTCTCTGCTGCCCATAAAGTCTACTCATTTCTGAGAAACCGAGTGTAGCATTGGGAGCAGCCTCTGCTTATTAAACAATCAGTTTGTCAGCACCTGCAGGACAATTTGGTTCTTAGGACTAGTGAGCATGGACTTGTCAAGAACAAATCATTCCAGACCAATCCTAGCTCCTTCTTTGGCAGGGTTAGGGGCCTGGTGGAGGTGGGTAAACAGTAGATGTGATCTATCTTGGTGTTAATAAGGCTTTTGACACAGTCCCATAGGACATTCTCACAAGCAAACAGATGCTGCTTAGTGCTGTCAGAGCAGCTTTTGCTGGGGGATTCTCCCAGCACTTTCCAATAGTGGGAAAGTATGAAATCCCCATTTGACTGCTGGGGACAGAGCCTAGAGGGGGCAGCAACTTACCCCAAGTCCCACAGGTCAAT
>NC_048309.1:19616741-19617018 GCF_013100865.1 Trachemys scripta elegans | reverse complement strand
TTCCTAGCAGGAGGCCGAGGCCGAGGCATTTCCTTCAGGTCACCTTCCGCTGCAGCTTGGCCACGGGTCCCCATAGCCACTAGCCCAGCCAGGGATCCCAAGTGGGGATTGTCACGGCTGGCTCCTCCCTGCCGCCAGCAGCTCTTCACCGCCAGGAAATTCCTGAAATCCTGTGTGCCCCTCCCCCCCCACCTCCTGGAGCTGTGAGTGCCCCCCCGGACAGCCCCTCCCCCGAGCTCTGAGTGCCCCTGGCCAGTCCCTCCCCTCAGGCCCCCCC
>NC_048309.1:19601039-19616696 GCF_013100865.1 Trachemys scripta elegans | reverse complement strand
GAGGCATTTCCTTCAGGTCACCTTCCGCTGCAGCTTGGCCATGGGCCCCCATAGCCACTAGCCCAGCCAGGGATCCCAAGTGGGGATTGTCACGGCTGGCTCCTCCTTGCCGCCAGCAGCTCTTCACTGCCAGGGAATTCCTGAAATCCTGTGTGCCCCTCCCCCACCCATCTCCTGGGGCTGTGAGTGCCCCCCCGGACAGCCCCTCCCCCGAGCTCTGAGTGCCCCTGGCCAGTCCCTCCCCTCAGGCCCCCCCAACTTCCTGGGGCTCTGAGTGCCCTCAGCCAGTCCCCCTCCCACACCCCGGGGCTGAGTGACCTTGGCCAACCCCCGTCCCTTCAGGAGGAACTCCCAGTACCCACCCAGCCCCCACACCTCAGGGTTCCCCTCCCTGCGGCTCTGTGGCCATTCCCCCTCCCAGGGCCGGCTTTAGGCCAATTCAACCAATTCCCCTGAATCGGGCCCCACCCCTAAGAGGGCCCCGCGCCCAAGCCCTGGTACAGCATACTGGCAAGAGCTGGTGAGCTGTACCAGGGTTGCCCAGCGGGCAATTTAAAGGGCCTGGGGCTCCCAGCAGGGGCTGGAGCCCCAGACTCTTTAAATGGCCACCAGAGCCCCACTGCTGGAGCCCTGGGGTAGGGCTGCGCGGCTCTGGGGGCTATTTAAAAAGACCGGGGCTCCCGTTGCTTCTACCGCCCTGGCCCTTTAAATAGCCGCAGGAGCCCCACCGCTTCTCCAGGGCTCCCGCAGCTATTTAAAGGGCTGGGGCTGTAGAAGCAGGGGAGCCCCGGGCCGTTTAAATAGTCCCCAGAGCCCTGGGATAGTGGGGGGCTCTGGGGGCTATTTAAAGGGCCGGGGCTCCAGCTGCCTCTGCTGCCCCCATCCTTTAAATAGCCACCGGAGCCCCGCCGCTTCCCCAAGGCTCCCTCTGCTTTTAAAGGGCCGGGGCGGTGGAAGCTGGGGAGCCCCAGGCCCTTTAAATAGCCCCCGAGCCCCGGGCTGCTGCTGTTACCCCGGTGAGGGAGGGAGGAGGAGGAGGAGAAGGGGGCACTTACTGTACAGGGTGGGCTGTACCCCCTGTACCCGCACCCCCTGCTCGCAGCCAGCTCCTGCTGCATCCCCTACCCGCAGCCAGCCCTGTTGCACCCCTGCCCTGCTCGCAGCCAGCCCCTGCTGCACCCCTGCCCTGCTCACAGCCAGCCCCGCACTCCCTGCCTGCGGCCAGCCCCGCACCCGCTGCCCGCAACCAGCCCATCTCCAGCCAGCCCCGCACCCCCTGCCCTGCCTACACCAGCCCCTGCCTGCAGCCAGCCCCACACTCCCTGCCCTGCCTGCAGCTAGCCCCGCACTCCCTGCCTGCAGCCAGCCCGTCTCCTGCCAGCCCCGCACCCCCTGCCTGCAGCCAGCTCCTGCCGCACCCCCCGCCCCCCCTCCCCCCCCCCCCCCCCGCCCCCCCCCCTCCCCTGCCCGCAGCCAGCCCCTGCCACACCCCCTGCCCTGCCCGCACCAGCCCTGCCCCCCCTGCCCTGCCGCTGCCTGCAGCCAGCCCTGCACCCCCTCCCACAGCCAACCCCTGCCGCACCCCCCTACGGCCCTGCCCGAAGCCAGCCAGCCCCACACACACCCCTGCCCGCACCAGCTCTGCACCCCCTGACCTGTCTCCAGCCAACCCCTGCCGCACCACCCTGCCTGAAGCCAGCCAGTCCCACACTCCTCTGTCTCCAGCCCTGCCAACCCATGCCGCACCCCCCTGTGGCCCTGCCTGAAGCCAGCCAGCCCACCCCACACACCCCTGTCTCCAGCCAGCCCCTGCCCTGCCTCCAGCCAGCCCCATGTCCACTGGTGCCCTGCAGTTCCCAGGGCAGTAACCCTGCACACCTGCTTCAATGAGGGGGCAGGGAGCAGCTGGGACCCACACATGTGCACACCCTAGGGTGACCAGACAGCAAGTGTGAAAAATCGGGACGGGGGTGGGGGGTAATAGGATCTTATATAAGAAAAAGTCCCCAAAATCGGGACTGTCCCTATAAAATCAGGACATCTGATCACCCTAGCACACCCCCAGGGAGGGGCGGGGACCCACACATGTGAAACAGAGCTCATTTCTAGTTCAGGCCCATCTTCTTTTTTAAAAAGAACTTTAGGTAGGGTTAACATACATCCGTATTTGCCCGGACATGTCAGGCTTTTTGGTTCTTAAATCACTGTCCAGGAGGAATTTTTAAAAATTCCGGGAAAATACAGACGTATGGTAACCCTATTGGTACAAAAAATACATACTGTGGCACATCCCTTAAATCAGAACTTTTTATAGGGAACCAGTTGCTAAGAAATGAAAGGCTTTTTTTTTTTTTTTAAACACGTTTTTTTATTTTTTAGTCATCGCTGCCGAGGCCCCGCCAAAAATGTTTGAATTGGGCCCCGCACTTCCTAAAGCCGGCCCTGACGGCAGGACCGCCTGTACCGAATAGCGCAGGAACCCCAGACACGGGAGACGTTCTGCCAGCTGTTGGTACCCCGGAGACTGCGAGCCGGCCTCCTCCACTTAGCCCATGCAAACGCTTGGTCCGGACACCTGGGACATGAGAAGACCCTACAAAGGGTGGCCCGCCGGTTTTTCTGGCCAGGCATCCACCGGGAAGTGGCAGACTTTTGCGCCTCGTGCCCAGAATGCCAGCGAGCCGGACCGAAAGGGGTAGCCCCTGCACCCCCGGTACCCATGCCAGTCGTGGGGGTACCCTTTGAACGGATCGGGATGGACCTCGTCGGCCCCCTTGACCGAAGTAAGACAGGGAACCGCTTTATACTAGTAGTCGTGGACTACACAACACGCTATCCCGAAGCCGTTCCCATAAAGACAGCGACGGCACCGACCATTGCGGGCGAATTGGTAAAGATTTTTGCCCGGGTTGGGATACCGGGGGAAATATTGACGGACCAGGGCACCAATGTGCCCTCCAAGTTAATAGCCGAGCTACGTCGCCTCCTCCATATCCGGACCCTCCGGACATCCATTTACCCCCCGCAGACCGATGGCTTGGTAGAGCGTTTCAATGGTACGCTAAAAGCCATGTTGCGGAAATTTGTGGAGGAGGACCCCTCGCATTGGGACACCTTATTGCCGGCCCTGCTGTTTGCAATAAGAGAGGTACCACAGGCCTCGACGGGATTCTCGCCTTTCGAGCTCTTATATGGCAGGCAGCCCAGGGGAATACTGGATCTCCTGAAGGAGGAGTGGGAAACACAGGAAACACGGGTCCTCGGGACCACACAATACGTGCTACAACTCCGGGAGCGACTCCAAACGTTAGGGGCCTTCGCCCGTGAAAACCTGGAAGGGGCCCAGGCATGCCAGGAGCGCCTCTATAATCGAGGGACTAGAGGGAGGAAGTTCACCCCAGGCGATCGGGTGCTGCTTTTACTGCCCTCTGCCTAGTCGAAGCTCCTAGCCAAATGGCAGGGTCCCTATGAAGTGATCCGACGAGTGGGGCCGGTCGATTACGAGGTCAGACTACCTGGTCGACGTAAAGAGACGCGCATTTATCACATTAACCTTCTAAAGGCCTGGAAAACCCGGGAAGCCATGTTCATTGGCCCGTCCACCCCAGATTCGGAACTTGGACCCCTAGCAGGAGACCTTCCCGACCCCGGACCGGTCACGTTGGGGTCAGGCCTCAGCCCCAGACAAAGGGGGCAACTACAACGGGTGGTAGAGAAGTTTCCGGACAGACGACTTTAATGAGTCATCATATCGCCACCGACCCCGGGAAGAGGGTGACGGATAACCACCGGCCGTTGCCCAAGAAAATGTGGGATACAGTGCGACGGGAGGTAGAGACGATGTTAGAGATGGGAGTGGTAGAGGAGTCGACGAACGAGTGGCAAAGCCCTATCGTCCTAGTTCCGAAACCAGACGGGACAACTCGGTTTTGCATCGATTTCAGGAAGGTCAATGCTATCTCCCGTTTTGATGCCTATCCAATGCCGAGAGTGGATGAACTGTTAGAGCGCCTCGGGGGAGCCAAGTATCTGTCAACCTTAGATTTGACTAAAGGATATTGGCAGATCCCACTGACGCCAAACTCCCGGGCGAAGACGGCCTTCCCTACGCCTTTCGGCCTCTTCCAGTTCGTAACCATGCCGTTCGGGTTACACGGAGCAGCAGCCACGTTTCAACGCCTGATGAACAACCCCACGACCAATACGCAGCGGCGTACATAGATGATATCGTGGTTTACAGCCTCGACTGGGAGAGCCATTTACAACACCTGGCAGCAGTGTTACAAGCCCTCAGGGCAGCCGGCCTAACAGCTAGCCCGGCGAAATGTCACTTAGGCCAAGAAGAAGTGACCTACCTGGGATACACGGTAGGAGGGGGGAAACTAGCACCCCTGATTAGCAAAGTACAAGCCCTCAGGGACGTACCCACCCCCACGACGAAGAAACAAGTACGTCAGTTTTTAGGACTAGCTGGGTACTATCATCGCTTTGTGCCAGACTTCGCGTCTATAGCCGCCCCCTTGTCAGACCTAACGAAGAACTCCCAACCCCGACAGGTACAGTGGACTACACAATGCGAGCGAGCCTTTAACACACTCAAGGAACGGCTCACTCAAGAACCAGTACTACGACACCCCGACTTCGCGAAAGAGTTTATACTACAGACAGAAGCTTCGGAAGTCGGCCTGGGCGCAGTACTCTCCCAGGAAGTAGACGGGGAGGAACATCCCGTACTGTATCTAAGGCTTAGTCTACACTAAACCCCCAAATCGAACTAAGGTACGCAACTTCAGCTACGTGAATAACGTAGCTGAAGTTCGAAGTACCTTAGTTCGAACTTACCTCGGTCCACACGCGGCAGGCAGGCTCCCCCGTCAACTCCGCGGTACTCCTCTCGTCTAGCTGGAGTACCGCAGTCGACGGCAAGCACTTCCTGGTTCGACTTATCGCGTCCAGACAAGACGCGATAAGTCGAACCCAGAACTTCGATTGCCAGCCGCCGAATTAGCGGCTGGGTGTAGACATACCCTAAGTCGGAAGCTGTTCCCCCGGGAAAGACATTTCTCAACGATAGAGAAAGAGGCCCTGGCGGTACGGTGGACTATCGACGCCCTACGTTACTACCTGCTAGGGAATAGTTTTAAGTTAATCACAGATCACGCCCCTTTGCGATGGATCCACAGCATGAAAGACACGAACACTAGAATTATGCGGTGGTACCTCGCCCTCCAGCCTTACGACTTCCAGGTGCTCCACCGACCAGGTAAGGCCCATACTAACGCCGATTTCTTCTCCAGGCTAGGGGAGGAGGGCGAAGAAACGGATCAAGGAGGGGGATCCTTAGCGCAGGGGGTGGTCTGTGAGGGGGCAGCCAAGCCCCAATCCAACTGCCGAGGCCCTAGACAGTTAGCCCTGACGGCAGAGGATCCATCACGTTCGTACGGGGTGTGTCCCAAATGCACAGAGAGTGCGAGAGGAGGGAGCATACCCCAGCCTAGGCAGGCGGCCGTGGGAGAAGAACTCTTGCGGGAAGCCCTGGTGGAGGACCAGCCCACACTCCTGGAACCGCCGAGGACTGCGACTTCTCCAGGTCGAGAGGGAGCCTCACTGTGGGAGGGACCAGCCGAGGCGGTGGACCACGAGACCCGTGGAGAATCAGGAGACCCGTGGGACGCTCCAGCAGCGGAACGGATAGGAGGCAGTTTAAGGGAAGTGACGGACTGGTACGTCGGACCCGGTAAGCCTCAGCGTGTTTCGGTGGCACCCCCCCACTGAGACGGTGGATAAGCCGGGTTGCCCGTTGGCAAAGACTAATTTCCGGGACTTTGGGGCCAGTAGGCCATAGGGCCCAGTGACAAGGGCTAAGTTCCTAGACTTTGAGCCGGTAAGCCGAGCCACTGTGGGACAAAGGCTGCTTTCCGAGCTCTGGGCCATTAGGCCGGTTAGGATACCCCCGGGAGGGTTCTTAAGGGGGAGGGTGTGTGGTGGGGCGATTACCCCACA
The DNA here is from genome assembly GCF_013100865.1 of Trachemys scripta elegans. NCBI lineage: Eukaryota > Metazoa > Chordata > Testudines > Emydidae > Trachemys > Trachemys scripta. Next base: position 19,610,693 of record NC_048309.1, on the reverse strand, counting down.
CCCAGAGAGACTGGGCTGCCGCAGGCCTAGGCGTCTGCGTAGACGCGCGGCCAATCAGGAGAGGGCTTACTGGGAGGCAATCAGAAGGCAGATTGGAGCCAGCCAATCAGGGCCCGGCTTAGCCATATAAAAGGCTGCCCAGAGTAGGAGCAGTCAGTCTGTCCCAGGCCTTCAGAGGGGAAGGTCTGTCTCCAGAGCTGGGAGGCCAGCACCATGGACAGTGCAGGCCAGCCTGAGAGAGTGGGAGAAGGCCCCACTCCATAGCCTGCTAGGCGGCAGGCCTGGGAGGAGGAGGCCGCCTAGTGTAGCGAAGGGCTGTTGGGGAAGTGGTCCAGAGGGATAGTCAGAGGAGGAAGGAGAAGGAAGACAGTGAGACTGTCGCCCGAGGGCCTCTGGACCGGGACTCAGAGTAGTGGGCGGGCCTGAGTTCCCCCCCCCCCTTTTTTCCCCCTTTGTTTGCTGTTCCCACGCACAGCCACGGTCCGCAGGGAGCGGCCGGTCAGAACCACACCAGGTCCTGGACTGTGAGGATCGGACTCGAGGGTGTGGGGCTGTTGTTTAACCACCCCCCCGGAAGGGGGGGTGAATGGACCAGGGAACACTGTCGGAGGGCAGTGCTCCGGAAGAGGACGCCATACGTGGAGAGCAGCGCAAACCCGCGCACCCAACGAAGGCGAGACAACAGGCGGGACGCCACCCAAAGAGGGTGCTCTACTGGCTAAAACTAATTCCCCGAGATGACCAGGAGGAGGCGCCGCAGTGGTGAGCTACTGACCCTGTCACAGGTACCTTCAGTCCTTAAACGCTGGGGAAGGGAATGTCCCTCCCCTGCTGGAGCAAGGTCTCCCTTACTCCGGTTTTCTGTTCCTCCAAGTCTCACAGCACACATCCAAGCTCCAGTCCTCTCTCCTTCCCCCTGACTGCCTGAAGCAGGGGGTTTTATTAGGTTTCTAACAGGGCCTTAATTGATTATGGGTGCTCCAATTAACCTGTAGCAACCCTCCCTAGTCTACAGGGAACCACGTCTTAATTAACCTAGGGTTTATATACTTCCCTTCTACCACTTCCCACTGCTCCCTGGCCCTCCTGTATTATACCCTTTAGAAAAAGGTTTCTGAGGTAAAGGCAATTGGGAAGTCACAATTTTTTGTGTGACTGTTCTCCAATATTTGCTTAAATGTTGCTGTTGCCATGAACTTTCCTGCCACTAAACTCATTCCCTAGGATCCTGACAGAGAGCAAAGATAAACAGGCTGCAGGAGTGAGTCCTATCCATTTAAAAAGTCAAAAGAATATTCACTGACAAACTTTTGCAATAATTGCCTTGATCTCCTCAAGAACTGGAACAAAAAGAACAAAAGAAGACTGAAGAACTCCCTTGTCATTCGGCTGGTCTGGTCTGGGAATGCTGTGGAAGGTCATGATGACACTACTCAGAAGGAACAAGCACCCTGTGTTAAAAGTCAGCTTGAGTTTTCCTTGTCTCTGTAAAGAGCTGGAGTGTCTGGAACTAGTAGCAGGATATTTTTAGCATCTTAGCCTATTTTGCAGCTCCCAAGAGCACAAAACCTGGATTCTTGCCTCCACTTTTCTTTGATTTTTGCTCTGTCTGCACTTCTGTTTGCATCAGTAGGAAGCCAGTATGTGCATGTAGATTCTCATGTCACCTCCATTCTGATGTAACAAAAATAACATCTGCAGACTATTATTATTTGTCTTATAGCAGTGCCTAGAAGCTGTAACCAAAATCAGGGCTCCATTGTGCCAGGTGCTGTACAAAGATGGAGGAAGAAGCCATCCCCGCCTTGAAGATCTTAGTCTAACTAGCCAAAGGAAGTATTATATTATCCCCATTTTTATAGCTAGGTTACTGGGGCACAGAGACTTACCCAACATCAGACAGTCTGTGGCGACCACCGTGGGGGATGATCTCCTCGCAGAGCCCCTGCTACACAACCCCCAGCTCTGTGTGCAGGTAGCGGAGTCCCCCGCGGTGTGCCAGAGATTGGTCCTGGCAGAAGTCACCAGAGTCGGAGACCTCCTGGACTATGACTGGGGAGACTGGCTGGATCCCCTGATGCTCGCTTGGCGCATGGGGCTCTCCAGGCTTCGTACACCCCAGTGTGTATTTCAGGAGGTGAGGGCCGCTTTGCCACCCGCTGCTTGGGCCTACCTCGACCGGGTCCTGCGAGAGGGCACACCCCGCCCCACTCTCCACCCCAGGCCCTCCGGACCTTGTCATCGGGCCCCTGCCCCTTCACAGTGAGCCAGCTGCGCGACTTGCAGCCGGTTTGTTTCCAGACCGCGCCAAGGACACATCTATACATGCTCATACTCCACACCCTTCGCTTCCTCACCCTTGCGTCCCGCCCCGACACAAAGTGGCGGGACTTCCTGCCACCTCTAGAGGGTGAGGAGCCCCAGTGTGCCAGCCTATACTCTAGCCTGATCCCGAGGCCTGACGGGGATATCAGTTGGCGGCTCCTTCAAGGGGCCGTGAGCACGGGCATGTACTTGGCGCGGTTCACCCCTGTCCCGGACACCTGGCCATTCTGTGGCATGAGGGAGACCCTGGCACACGTTTACTTGGAGTGCGCCAGGTTGCAGCCCCTATTCCAGCTCCTCTTAGACATCCTGTTATGTTTTTGGTTGCACTTTTCCCCTCATCTCCTTATCTATACACTCCCCATCCGTAGCCCCACAAAGTCACGGGACCTCCTAGTCAACCACCTCCTAGCCCTGGCTAAAATGGCCATCTATAAAACCAGGGAGAGGAGGTTGGCTGACGGGGTCTCCTGTGACTGTGGGGCCTATTTCCAATCCCCTGTCCGTTCATGTATCCAGGCAGAATTCCTCTGGGTGGCGTCCACTGGCTCCCTTGAAGCCTTTGAGGAGCAGTGGGCACTATCTGGGGTTCTCTGCTCGGTGTCCCCATCAGGTTCCCTTCGTTTAGTCCTGTGACCTCACTCCTGTCTCTGTTATTTCATTAGTTTTTCCCTGGAATCGCTTGGCTTCCAGGTCCTGTGGATCCTCCCCTTAGGCGGTGGGGAGGTCCTTTAGCAGTGGGCAGGCTCCACCCATCCACTTCCTGGATCCCAATAGGATCAGACAGATTATCTCTGGCTGAGCCTGGAACTGAATCCATATCCCCGAGTTCCTGTCCAATGCCTTAATCACAAGACTAACCTTCCTCGCAGGCATCAGACACACAGTTACTGTATAAATCACACACAGACTAGAACTCTTGCCTTCAGCACCAAACAATGTAGGCCTCCATTATTTGCACTAAAGGAGAACTCCTTTACATTGCTACCTACAGCAGCTCTGTCATCCATTTTATAGACTATAGCCACTAGACTAGAGAGTGACATGGCTAAAAGCCAGTCCTTTCCACTGCTCTGGGGCATATGCCCATGAAAGAGCCAAGAGAGTGAGGGAGGTGCTGGCAGGCAACTTGAGTCCTAGAGCAGGCTTGCTAAATGAACCAACCAGAGGCACCTGGGGCAGGGAAGGAACCTCGACCAGCTGGTTCCTCATAAGAGATCTGAAGTCAGCTCTGAGCATGGTAACTGCAAGTTGAGCCTCAGAGTAGGTCACTGCCTAAGAACCGATAAAGACCCTATTTGTTCACCCAGGCTCTGAGGTAAGAGTCAGGCCCTGGGGCAGATAGCCATCTGTCTTGGGTGGTTTTGACATAACAATTCCTGCATCTTGGCAGGGGGTTAACGATCCTTTCGGTCCCTTCTAACCCTATGGTTCTAGTGTTCAAACCATTCATGTATACAGATAGGAACTAATCCACCAAGTGTGGAAGTCACACAAGGGTTAGAGGCTGGTAACCAGATTTTGGTCTGTTGCTTCAGGTACACTGCTCTGTGTGTCTTGGGGCTCTCCTGCTCATCTGGAACCCATCTTTGTTGCTCTCTGACTGTGAAAGCAGAAGATTAGAGATGGGCCAGGATCAAAACCCTAGATCCATCTCCCACAAACTTTGCAATTCAAACCCCATTTCAACAGAACACTGCGTAGGGTGACCAGATGTCCCGATTTTATAGGGACAGTCCCGATTTTTGGGTCTTTTTCTTATATAGGCTCCTATTACCCCCCCCCCCCACCTCCGTCCTGATTTTTCACACTTGGTGTCTGGTCACCCTAACACTGCGTGAATATTGTGGGGGAATGGTAACAAACAGCTATAGTTGCAGGCTGTCCTGTGAGTGAAGTGTGGTGAAATCCTCCATCATTGTACAGCAGAATCTTGGATTATTCCTAGAGGGAGCCGCACAGAAACACTCCCGCCTGTCCTTCAGGAGTGAATGGATTCTCTTCTCTCTCTACAGCTGTTTTCAGACACGCTTACTGGGGAGAGGGTGCAAAATGTCAGAATTTCAGAGCAAAGAATGTTAGTCAACAACTGAAACTACATGAAAGAGCCAGCCCACGATTGCACCAAACAGAAATATTAACCTCCAACATAAGAGATGTGCCCCCTAAAGAGAAACTAGCATGACTCATGGTTTGAAAGCAGACAGCTTGAAGTTGCTTAGTCCTTTATTAGAACTGTGTTTCTTTCTCCTCTGTGAGGAAGACAGAGGCAGGTTCTCCTCGATATTCATTGCACAGAGCGACTGCCATATCCTGAACACAAGTATGAGAAGGAGCTGAGTTGTTTTGGTCTCTGCTGTACTTGACTGCGACACGCACTAGCCTGGAACAAATGGTCAGGCACTAGCAGAAACAAAACAGCCTGAGGAAGATTTCTCAGTAGTAGGCAAATTATTGCAAAAGGCACCTTCCAGCTAGGAAGAATATCCAGAAAAACAATGGAGTTCTGCATAATAACAGCCTCTGCTGTTCTAATCCTGCAGTTCACTTGCTATGCCCCAAGTGGAAGAAACCTCAGTGCATTGGAGAAGTCCCCTTAATGCTAAGTAACACCACCAATTCCTTCCAAAAATCAAACTTCCACCTATTCTGTGTGCCATAGCCAGGGATGGGAAATAGGGGCAGCCCTAGGTTCTATGGGCATTTACACAATAAAACTTGTGGGGCTTCAAGCAGACTTCTGTTAGCCCTGTAGAATGGCTGTGGGGGAAGTGGCTGATGGTGGGCACTCCATATCAGGGCATAGTGACAGGAGCGGCGCCAGGATTTTTGCCGCCCTAGGTGGCAGCGCTCCTCCTCTGAGCATTTGGCGGTGGGGGTCCTTCCGCTCCGCATCTTCGGGGCACTGCGGCGGCGGGTCCCAGAGCGAGTGAAGGACCCGCCGCCGAATTTCCGCCGAAGACCCGGAGCGGAAGGACCCCCGCCGCCGAATTTCCGCCGAGGACGGCAAAATGCCGCCCCCCAAATCCTGCCGCCCTAGGCAACCGCCTAGGGTCGCCTAGTGGAAGCGCCAGCCCTGCATACTGAGCATTATGGGGTGTTTAAGTGGCCAGCCTCTACCTGTTGGCTGACTCCAGAAGCACAGGCTTTGATCGGTCATGGTCAGAAGCTAACTGAGTGTGGGCCTCGCACCCAGCATGAACCATTCAGGCCCAGCTCCCGCATCATGCATGATCATTCTCTGCTCTGAGCTTACGGACCGCCCTCTAAAGCTGGATAGGCAACAGCCTCAGACCCATTCACTGTTGTGCTACTTCCTTGTCAGGTTGCTGGGAGCAAACGCTGCAAGTCTGATGTGCAGGAGGTGGTGTTTTCAGCCCTGCAGCTTCTGGGATACTGTGCTTCCATGAGTAGTGGTATTGCTGGTTTCCATGAGTAGAGGTATTTTTAGGAAAACCAAGGCTCCATGCAGGAAGCTGGCATTAAATTACCCAAACAGCTCTGTTTACAAATAAATATTTAGTGTGTCCTTTGAAAGCCTGAGGCTTTTATAACAACCAGTCAGTAACTTTAACTGGCTTTTATTTAAAGCGGCCTAGTTAAAGGGCCAAAGCCTCAGGAGAGCATTGACACAGGAATACTTGGCAAGTACTTCAGGTAGAAGCATCTACTCTGCAGTTAGTCCTGTAAATCTGAGCTAGCCCTGGCCTCTAGAACCAAGCCACAGAAAGGAAAACCAAGCAGCAGAATCAATCAGGGATCTGCAATGAAACCACCTGGTAATGGAAATGGACCATAGTGGCTGAACCTCTGCTCTCAACCTGCTCCAGCTGAGATGAGCTCAGTCAAGGGGAGACTGTTACCCGAAACTGGGCCAGCTAGTAAGCTTAGGGAGGAATAATGACCCACCAGAGTTTGGCAGAAAGCAGCACGTTTATTATACTTATAGCTAAGCTCAAAAGAAAGTGGGGGGTCACACTCACACTCACATACTCACGCTCCCAGGACACGCACAGCACTGGAGATGTCAGGATCCTTCAAGGTAAGCATACCATCCATTGCTGCGCTGTGGGATAATGAAGGTAAGTCTTCCCGAGGCATGATGGAATGCAACCCAGGCCATATGCTCAGGAGTGCACTCACAAGCTTGTACCTCCCATGAAGGCCCCTTCCCCTTTTAAGGACCTGCTCCTCATGGCCTGCGACTAGAGATGACTTGGCTGGGCCTGGTTGGTCACATTCCACCTTGGGCAGTGTCCATGCATTGGGTGTGTGAGTGCTGCCTAATTAGAGTCCCAGACACCTTGTCTACATGGTAGCTCTTCTGATCTTCCAGCTGTTCAACCAGCCCATTCATCCCACAAGCATTCCAGGAGGGAGGGGGAAAGCCACTTCACAGGTATTCAAAGAGGGAGAGGAGACGGGGGGGGCGGGGAAGTGTAACAGACCTTTTGAGCATACAGGTTATACATAGCATACAGATCTCTGATGCTCTTACAACAGAGACAACCCCCCCGCCAAGACCAGCTCAGCATGGCTCCTGCAGCTCAGCGCGGGGGGTGGGGGGGAAGGAGACTCCCAGCATAACTGCGCTGAGGGGTTTACCTTTGGTTCACCTGCATGTAAAGCTGCCGCATAGAGAACCACATGGGTCTCAGCTTTATTATTGGCTATGGTAATGTGTGAGGCACACAGTAAATCCACCTTTGTGTGAAGCCTTAAAATAATGGGTTACACCTGCCCCTAAGTGCCTGGCTCCCACACAAGGCTTTAGATCAGATCCTGTGAAGTTAAGGGAAAACCTCCCATTGGCTCCAAGAGAGTCTGGAGTTGCCATGTAATGCAGAAAACAGCTGTAACATTCCAGTGCCCACATACTGCAGCTGGTGCATTTCTGTAGATCATGTACTTTCTGTCTGTGTCTGAAAGAGACAGCTTCACTTCTGTGGCACCTGTTCACAGAGGGATGCTGGCTGTAAGGACCCTTCTCACAGCAGGTGGCTAAGTGCAGGGTGGTGCCTCACACGGCAGCACCTATGAACTGTGCGTGAGGGACACAGGATCAGGTTTATTAACCCCTTTTTTCCAGAACATCAATAAAGGTCAAAAGCAATTCGGGGCCTAGTACGGAACTGTGAGGCAACCTTTAATTGTGATGAAAATTAACCATCTCATTCCCATTCTGTTTTCTGTCTCCGAGCCAGTTTTTGGTTATGACAATACTTTGCCTCTCACCGCATGACTTCTTTAGAAGCCTCTTGTGTGGCTTTTGGAAGTCCAAGTATATTACATCAGCTGGTTCTCCTTTGTCCACTACTTTATTGGCACGTTCAAAGAATTACAATAGGCTAGTGGCTCCATTCACCGGAGCCTTCATCTTATCGCTGCTAGCAGAATCTCGTTCGCCCCAGCCCAGTCTAGCCTAACTTACCTTAAATGAAGCTGGGTTATCTTTTCCTAAGGATATAACCCTTGACCCCTCATCTTCATTTTGCATTAGTTCAAGACCCTTCTCTGCTCTGGAGTGTCAGAGTTTCAATACAGCAGAGTTCTTTGAACCAGATTTGCATCCCCACTTCCCCATATGGGTTTTCCCTAGTGTCTCTTTTCCTTCCTCTCTGAGGGAATTCAGAACTGGGTCCTATGGATCCTGATCAGCAGGGAGCACTTTGGTTAAGAGTGACACATCTCTTCTTGCCAACTCATGGTCAGGGAGAGGGTGCTGACAAGCTCTCTTCAGTTGGAAGGATGCAATGGTCAGAACTGGACCTATGGGGTAGGGGGGGAGATGAGGCATCCTATAAGATGCCTCGAGACAAACGTTACCAAACTTCTGCTGGCCTGTTGTGAGATGATGGCAACATTTCTGCCATTATTATTTTATCTGAGGGTTTTATCCTACTGCCCATCACCACAGTATCTGAGTGCCTTCCCCATAGAATTAGTAGCAATAGCTAATCATTTCCTCTGAGCTGCTCAGTACAAATACATGAACGGGAAGGCAGCTTGTTCTGCACTTACTATTCCCATTTGCAGTGATGACTTCTTCCAGGCAGAGATTCTGCTCTAGGTGCCACGGTGAATCACCTGTTATTGTGTAAACCTGCTGAGGACCATCCCAACCCAGAGCAAATCAATTTTCCACAACTTTTAGAAGCACCAAAACCCATCTACATAAATTGATATGTACGGTTATTTCTGTCCTGCTCTTATTGTGAACTCAGCAGCCTCATTTTAAAAAAAGCCTCCCAGGATGAGAACTTGCTCAGTGAATGAACCTCAGCCTGGAAGAAATGTACATCCTGCTGTAACTCCTCAAACTCCTGGAGCTCTACACATCCAAGGGATCAGAAACTGAGATGAGATGTGCAGCTGAGAGCAGAATTTTGTGCATACAAAATAATTTAAAAAGTGAGCCCAAACCAAAAGGCCAGATCCAAATTAACCCTCTGGTCAATGTGTGACACAGGCTACTTCAGTAGCTGATACACAGAGGTTAATGGGTCTCCAGGTGTGTGGATTTACTCCTTTTGATGCAAGAGGTCAGAGCTAATGCTTTCAGTGCTGACCGTCAGGCATTGAAACCCCACTCTCAGCCCAAATTGAGTCAGTTGTACAAAGACACCTGAATTATGGAAGTTCAAAATATGGATCCAAATTTTGAAACTCAAGAAGAGAGGCTGTTGGAATGTTCAAAAAGACCTACCTTCTGAATTCTTTAGGGCCAACACAGCTGACATCATAAGAGCCCATCCCCATAGAATATTTGATTTGATATTCTTGGCATTGACTTTTAATGGTAAAACAATATTTTAAATAGGATTACCATACTTAACAAATAAAAAAAAGAGGACCCTCCACGGGGTCCTGGCCCCGCCCTAACTCCGCCCCCTCCTCCCTCCCACTCCCAGCCACGCGAAAAGGGCTGCCCGAGCACTACTGGCTTCACGGTTTGCCAAGCAGCCCCCAGACCCTGCGCCCCCGGCCGGCGCTTCCCCAGCGCAGCTGGAGCCCGGGAGGGGAAGCGCCCAGCCGGGGGCACAGGGTCTGGAGGCTGCCCGGCAAACCGTGAAGCTGGTAGCGCTTGGGCTTCGGGCAGCCCCCATGCCTCCGGACCCTGCGCCCCCAGCCGGGCACTTCCCCTCCCGGGCTCCGGCGGCGCAGGGTCCGGAGGTATGGGGGCTGCCTGAAGCCCATAGCGCTCGGGCAGCTCGGCTCTTAAACAGAGCCGAAGAGTCAGGGGAGGAGGAGAGCCGCCGTGGGAGGGGAAGTGCCTGGCCGGCATTTTCCCGGACATGTTTGGCTTTTTGGCAATTCCCCCCGGACGGG
>NC_048309.1:19541942-19600758 GCF_013100865.1 Trachemys scripta elegans | reverse complement strand
AAGAGTCAGGGGAGGAGCAGAGCCGCCCCGGGAGAGGAAGTGCCGGGCCGGCATTTTCCTGGACATGTTCGGCTTTTTGGCAATTCCCCCCCGGACGGGGGTTTGAGTGCCGAAAAGCCGGACGTGTCCAGGAAAAACCGGACGTATGGTAACCCTATTTTAAAACCCTCAGAGAATCAGGTTCACTCACTATCTTTTCTTGTAAAGTCCAGGATAAGATTAAATTTAAGTATTTCTAGGCATGACCTGGGCAGAATGCCACAGAATCACTTAGTAATGTGGCAGCGTAATAATGAGGCAAGCTAATTCTCAAACCATCATTGCTTTGCCAGCTATCACTCATATTTCTATATAGAAGGTAAGAGGTGGGGAAATTACATCTGTAGTGGATGAGTCTGTAGTTGTGGAACTGAGTCTGAATTACCCACCAGCTGAAGCGTTATTGTGTTTTGCCAAAATGACTGATTAAAATTCAAATGCATTAAATTCCACCTGTCACTTCCACCATCGCCTCCATCTGTGACAATGCCTGTGGCATGAGTGGGTATGAATGAAGGAAGCAGTTTGTCTGCATAATCCTATGCTCACATTCAACCACACGCTGCTCACCCCCACACCCAATATATTGCGCAAAACGTCTGCAGTTTTTTTAAACTAAGACTTTATGGGTCAAACTTCCAAAAACAACCTATAATTTTTCACCCACAAGCAGGATAGATGTTTAACTGCCTGATTTGCAACCATGAACTTTATTTGTGGGTGCAAAATCTGTTACTTAAACTCTCACATGATCATTTATGGCTCTGACTTCCAGATTTCTCTTTCTCTGTATGGATGTAACATTTGGAGCTGGGTAGAGCCATGTGGACCATTCAGGTCTATGCACTGCACCTTTGTGTCTGCTTGCTCCAAATCTGAGGTTCTCCCCCTCACCCCCATTTCTCCAGCTCTCTTGTCCCTAATCCTGCCCAATTCCCCTCCTTTCTTCCAAGCCCTTTTCTCCAGTTAATACCACGTTCCCTTAGTGACTCAGCCAGCTCAGCATTCTTCCAGCCTTGTTATTTTTCCTCTCTGGCATCCTGTCCCATCCATACCTACCCTCTGCCCCATCTTCCTCCAGCTTCTCTTCCCCTCTCTCTGTCTGGTTCCACCCTGATTTCCCAGCCTGCAGTGCTGCAGAATATCACAGGCTGTGGGGACATGCTGTTCCTGTGATATTTCAGTGAAGTGGATGTGGAAACACCTGCTCTTGGTAGTAACAGCATTTTCTATCTGAAGGCATTTTCCCCCTCCCCCATGCTGGGTGCTGAGCTGGTACATTTCAATGGGGAAAAGTCACCAAAATAAAATTACCTGGATCCCAAACAGGCTGGGATCTAGTCCATGTTTCAGTAGATCATGTGGGATCTGAGGGAAGGAATTTAATCCTGATTTAAATAATGTCTATTCACCCATCTCTCCTGATTAAATCACAGATCAGGATGAACAGTGCACAGTGGAACAGGAAGTGGTGGGCACAGCCATAGTTTGGTGAAATGGCACAGTCACTCTCAAAGGCTGGGAGCCCCTGAAATAGAAGATCTTGCCCATATTTATAGTTGCCAACTGGGATAATAGAGTGAACTGCGAGGCAGCTGGAGTGGAGCTTAATGTGCTCTTACCCTTTGGGAAAAGATTGACTAGACAAATGTGAGAAGAAAAGGAAACAGTGAGGAAAAAACAAGCAACCTGAGGCTCGCAGGCCAGTGTCTCATTACTGACACATTCAGCTTCGTCTCTCTTTAGCTAGTAGCTTAGCACCTTTGTGGCCTTGTTCTTGACAGCTAAGGAAAGAGAGAGATGTGTGAACCCAAGTCACAACTGGCTATTAAGATAGGACAGAAGACTAGCAAATGGTGAAAGCTGCGGCCATTGCTTCAAGGTGGGGTGTGTATTTGGAACAAGAGGGTACCACATAGCATAGAATTCTGATGGCCTAGTTAGCAAGGCTGTTTGAGACACAGCAGCAAGGCTAGGGAGCAGTGCGCACATCTGGCTGGGACATTAATAAACTGAATACTACTCTAACAAAGGTCAGGTGAAGGCCAGTCTGGCTGTTTTCATAACAATGTACAATTTCCTACGGATAGTGCAATTTCATGTAGATTGTAAGCTCTGATATTGATAAAGAATCATGGAAAAGGGGAGGGTTGGTCTCTCGGTGGTAAGGCTCTCAGCACATCTGCATTCAGTTCCTTGCTCTGTCACCCACAAAGTTTGTGACACTTGGGCAAGTCATTTAAACGCTCTGTGCCGCAAGCTCTCCATTTGTATAATGAGGATAATAACTTCCTTTCTTCTGCTCTTTGTCTGTCTTGTCTATTTATACTGCCAGCTCTTTGGGGCAGGTCACAAGAGGTCTGTACAGGGCCTAGCACACCGGGACTTCAATCTTGGTTGGGCTTCTAGGTACTATTGTAATAAAAATAATGAATAAATGCAAATGTCAGCGGCTATATAATAATGTTCATCGAACAACATTAATACAGGGAAAGTTACTTTTTTAGCTAGAGGTGTGACTCTTTGATCTTTGTGTCACTGCATCTCAGTATCATCTCAGGTATTGATGCAACCTCATGAGAGACGTGTAGAATCAGCCACAGCTGCATCTGTGGCTCTGGAGAGCTTTGTGTGGCTTGAATGGCACTAGTTTTGAGAATGCAGTGATGATGGCCTTATGTCAGCCTTTCCTAGTGGAGGGGGAAGCAGTATGACCAGACTGTAGAGCCCTGGAAGCTATTTGTCATTGATGTTGCTATATTTACTCTGGGCGGATTCATTGTGGCGTATCTTTACTACCTTACTGGGAGGAGTTGCCTAACAACTGCGTTTGAGCTCCCCAACTTAATTAACATGTGGATTCTTTTTTGAGCAAGTGGTGGGAGGACAAGGAAGAAGAACAACAAACACAAACAATGATGGTTTATTTACAAACAGCAGTACACAGACCTCTAGGGGAGAGGAAAGCAGCAAATCCTCTCACCCTTGCATACAAAGATCATCTCCTAGGCTGTTCCAGAGATCTAAGACTCAAGGTAAAAATACAAGCTACATAATTACTGGGAAGAGAAGAAGCCAGCAGGAAAAATCCAGCCAGTGCTTACCATATTCAGCTAGTCAGAGACTGCTTTTGTCGAGGAATCAATAGATTAGCCAATTTCACTAAAGCAGCCTTGGGCCTGGTCTACACTAGGCGTTTATGTCGAAGTTAGCGCCGTTACATCGAATTAACCCTGCACCCGTCCACACCGCGAAGGTATTTAGTTCGACATAGAGGTCTCTTTAATTCGACTTCTGTACTCCTCCCCGACGAGGGGAGTAGCGCTAAATTCGACATGGCCATGTCGAATTAGGCTAGGTGTGGATGGAAATCGACGTTAATAGCTCCGGGAGCTATCCCACAGTGCACCACTCTGTTGACGCTCTGGACAGCAGTACGAGCTCGGATGCTCTGACCAGCCACACAGGAAAAGCCCCGGGAAAATTTGAATTTGAATTCCTTTTCCTGTCTGGCCAGTTTGAATCTCATTTCCTGTCTGGACATCGTGGCGAGCTCAGCAGCACTGGCAACGATGCAGAGCTCTCCAGCACTGATGGCAGTGCAAGCTCAGAATAGAAAGAGGGCCCCAGCATGGACTGATCGGGAAGTCTTGGATCTCATCGCTGTGTGGGGCGATGAGTCCGTGCTTTCCGAGCTGCGATCCAAAAGACGGAATGCAAAGATCTATGAGAAGATCTCTAAAGACATGGCAGAGAGAGGATACAGCCGGGATGTAACGCAGTGCCGCGTGAAAATCAAGGAGCTGAGGCAAGGCTACCAGAAGACCAAAGAGGCAAACGGACGCTCCGGATCCCATCCCCAGACATCCCGTTTCTACGAGGCACTGCATTCCATCCTCGGTGCGGCCGCCACCACTACCCCACCACTGACTGTGGACTCTGAGGATGGGATAGTGTCCACGGCCGGATCCTCGGACATGTTAGCGGACGGGGAAGATGAGGAAGGAGATGAGGAGGACGAGGCAGTCGACAGCGCTCACAACGCTGATTTCCCCGACAGCCAGGATCTCTTCATCACCCTTACAGAGATCCCCTACCAACCCTCCCCAGCCGTTACCCCGGACACAGAATCTGGTGAAGGATCATCCAGTAAGTGTTGTAAACATCTAAACATTTATTTGTAACAGAACATGATTATTAACAATGTAAAAAATGGGTTTCTCATGATTACTTTGAATAACTTAACGGTTCAGTCATGGGCAGTGCAAGTATTTCAAAAAAATCTAGCAATGTCCGGTTTTGCATGATTGTCCTGCCCAAGCCGCTCTACTGTGTAGTCCCTGCTACTGCAGCTACAGTAAGATGCGGTCTATATGTCCGGGGATGGAGCAGAAATCCTCCTGGGACATCTCAAGGAAGCTCTCCTGCAGGTAATTTGAAATCCGCTGCATTAGGTTCTTGGGGAGAGCGGCCTTATTGGGTCCTCCGTAGTAGGACACGTTGCCGCGCCACGAGACTAGCAAGTACTCCGGAATTATTGCTTGGCACAGCATGGCGGCATACGGCCCTGGTCTTTGGAGGCTTTCCCGGAGCATTCTCTGTCTGTCGCTCTCAGAGATCCTCATGAGGGTGATGTCGCTCATGAAGACCTGCTTTGAATGAGGTAGGGGAATGTTATTAGTGTTGGCTGGTTTGCAGCCACGCGGTGGAGGCGGGAAAGGGTCAGCCGAAAGGGATCGTTCCCGGGGACAGCCGCGAGGGTGTGGGACAGGAGCAAACTTCCTGCTTGCCGGATTGCTGGCAGCAGGGACCGACATTGATTTCAATGTGAAATGAGGCCATTGCTAATATTAAAGTTTTAAGCTGCCACGAATCTACGGCTTACCATGTCTGCCTGCAACAGAAATTCCGTTGTCCTGACAGGGTTCTCAAAAGTGCTCTGCAAAACCCCAGACACTGAATGCGAAGGCCGAGAATTCGACCTTGTGCTGAGTGCGCATGTGATAGGTGCTGTGCATGGTCCTGTTCACAGAGAAAGACTATGTTCTTTGTTCACAACTACATTTATGTTTCTGAGGAATTCACTCCCTTTTTCCCATTCCCACAGCCCCATCTGCGACTGTCTCACAACCTAGCCTGTCATCACACTCCCAGAGGCTAGGGAGGATTAGGCATAAGAAGAAGAGGACACGGGAGGACATGTTCTCCGAGCTTATAGCCTGCTCCAGAGCACAGGCAGCACAGCAGACCCAGTGGCGGGAGAACTTGTCCCAAATGCACCAAGCCAACATGGATCGGGAGGAGAGGTGGCGTCAGGAAGACCAGCAGGCGACTCAAACCCTGCTTGGACTACTGAGGGAGCAAACGGACACGCTCCGGCGCCTTGTGGATGTTCTGCAGGAACGGAGGCAGGAGGACAGAGCCCCGCTGCAGTCCATCTCTAACCGCCCTCCCCCGCCACCAAGTCCCATACTCCCTTCACCCAAAGTGCACAGAAGGAGAGGCGGCAGAGTCCCTGCTAACTCTCACTGCACCCCTGCAGAGAGCTCGAGCAGCAGAAGGCTCTCAGTCCCCAAAGTTTGACAAGTTCTTTCCTTCCCGCCTGACACAAGCCCCCGTCCAAGTTTCACTTCCCAGTCCCCTGTGTAGTTGTTAATAAAAAATATGTTTCTGTTAACTACTGTTTCCATCATGTTCTTTTGGAGGAGGGGGGGAAAGGGGGTTGGTAATTGGACAGGACAGTCACCTTTGGCAGGGTACATAGTCGGGGGCAGGCACAGCAGCAGGGCACATACATAGTGCAGTGATGCAGTGACTACTTACCCTGGTTAGTCTGGGAGGTTCTTTTCATGTTATGTGGTGGGAGGTGGGTTGCTCTGTGACTTTGTGGCACGGGAGGGCAGTTAGAGATCTGAAGCGGCGGTCCTTAGGCAGGATCACAGAGCCACACAGCAGGGGATCTGTAAGCGTCCCCCCCCGCCACAAAGTCACATAGTACCCCCATACACACAGTCCCTATCAGGAGGGGTGACAGGCTCCGTTGAAAGAACCATCCCACCGCACCGGAGCCTGTCAGTCCTTCAGTTTAGAAGCTGCATTCGCGCGACTACACTACACCCGCTCCGCACCACAGTCTGCGTCCCAGTTTTAAAAAATTCCCGCGAAAACAGTATTACAGAAAACGGTGTGCTTTAACAAAGTAGAACTATTTTTATTTTGAAACGTGTGTTGGAAGTGGGGTGAAGGCTTCTCTGTACACAAAATTAGAAAGTCACAGGTTACCCTGCTCACTCAGGAACTTTGCTTTCAAAGCCTCCCGGATGCACAGCGCTTCCCGCTGGTCTCTTCTAATCGCCCGGCTGTCTGGCTGTGAGTAATCAGCAGCCAGGCTAATTTCCTCAACCTCCCACCCCGCCATAAAGGTCTCCCCCTTGCTCTCACAGAGATTGTGGAGCACACAGCAAGCTGCTATAACAATGGGGATATTGGTTTCGCTGAGATCACAGCGAGTCATCAAGCTTCTCCATCTCCCCTTGAGACGTCCAAAAGCACACTCCACCACCATTCTGCACTTGCTCAGCCGGTAGTTGAAGAGTTCTTTTTCAGTGTCCAGGGCACCTGTATAGGGCTTCATGAGCCAGGGCATTAGCGGGTAGGCTGGGTCCCCGAGGATGACTATAGGCATCTGCACATCCCCAACAGTTATTTTGTGGTCCGGGAAGTAAATACCTTGCTGCAGCCGTCTAAACAGACCAGAGTTCCTGAAAACACGAGCGTCATGAACCTTGCCCGGCCATCCCACGTAGATGTTGGTAAAACGTCCCCTGTGGTCCACCAGTGCTTGCAGCACCATGGAAAAGTAGCCCTTTCTGTTAATGTACTGGCTGGCCTGGTGGTCCGGTGCCAGGATAGGGATGTGAGTTCCATCTATGGCCCCACCGCAGTTTGGGAATCCCATCGCTGCGAAGCCATCTATGATCGCCTCCACGTTTCCCAGGGTCACTACCTTTGGCAGCAGTACATCAACGATTGCCTTGGCTACTTGCATCACAACAACCCCCACGGTAGATTTGCCCACCCCAAACTGGCTCGCGACTGACCGGTAGCTGTCAGGCGTTGCAAGCTTCCAGAGGGCTATGGCCACTCGCTTATGGACAGTCAGGGCTGGTCGCATCCGGGTGTCATTGCGCTTCAGGGCAGGGGACAGCAACTCACAAAGTTCAAGGAAAGTTCCCTTCCGCATGCGGAAGTTTCGCAGCCACTGTGATTCATCCCAGACCTGCAGCACTATGCGGTCCCACCACTCAGTGCTTGTTTCCCGTGCCCAGAATCGCCGTTCCACGGCATCAACATGACCCATTGCCACCGTGATGTCCTCGGCGCTGGGTCCCCTGCTTTCTGAGAGGTCTGTGCTACTCTCACACTTCAGGCCATCACCGCGTTGACGTAGCCTCCTCGCCTGACTTTTCTGCATCTGCCTCAGGGCAACCTGTATGATAAGCTGCGAGGCGTTGAGAGCGGCCACAACTGCAGCGATGGTTGCAGCGGGCTCCATGCTCACAGTGCTGTGGCGTCCGCGCTGTCAATGACTTGAAAAGTGCGCGAAATGATTTCCCGCCGGCGCTTTCAGGGAGGGAGGGAGGGCGGGAGTGAGTGATGGATGGATGACGACAGTTACCCAAAAGCACCCTCGACACATTTTTTTACCCAGAAGGCATTGGTGGCTCGACCCAGAATTCCAATGGGCAGCGGGGACTGCGGGAACTGTGGGATAGCTGCCCACAGTGCACCGCTTCCAATGTCGACGCTTTCCCCGTTAGTGTGGACTCACAAAGTCGAATTACTGTCCTTAGTGTGGACACACACGTTCGACTTTGCAATATCGATTCCAAATATTCGATTTAAGTAAAATCGAACTACTCTCGTAGTGTAGACAAGGCCTTAGTTAAGGTTCTTAGTGACTTGGATGTGCTAAATCTCAGTGTTAAACTGGGCACAGTTGAGAGAGAGCAGATAATCTACAACTAGTCATACAACAGACCACACGACTCTTCTTCCTTGCCTATCCTCAGACTCCATATGTTGCAGTACTGTCCTTTTTATCTATCCAGGCTGATGGAGAAGGAAACATTTGAATCTAGTAGAAACGTTTGGTTCCATTGTGAATCTTTTTTCCTTGCACACATAGCCCATAGCCTAGATCTCCTCAAGGCATCTGGATCAGGGCATTACCTTTCTGATCTATCTGTCCTTTTCGCATGTCACTGATGCAACTTTGCCTCACATTAGGTGGACTTTTTTTTTAATTTTTTTAAGAATTTATTTATTTTGAGCTGGACCCATCTGACTTGTCTAATGCTGAACAGGATTCCATGTAACCATCACAGAAGCATGCTGCTGGTGGAGGTCATGCTCCACAAAGCACAGCTTAGGCAGGGCCCTACCCTGAGGAGCAAACCTTCAAAAATGGGCAGATAGCATACAAACAATTCTAAAGATAAGGCAGGAGTGGGAGAGCAGACAGCTGGTTTGGTCAATGGAAGGCTGAAAGGAAAGAAGAAGTGGAGCTAAAGGAGAAAAGTGTCAATGGAGACTGCATGGTGCACAGGCAGAAAAGCTACTATTCCAAGCACAGGGGGCATGAAGTTGACAATGGGAAAGGGGGAGCAGTAAGGAGACAAGAGCCCAAGATGGGACTTTGGAGGAAACAAGGGCTGAGAAGCTGTGCAGAGCCTTAATATGAGGACAAGGGACTTGAATTTGATCTGAAAAGGGAAAGGAAGCCTGTGAAGGGAATAGACAAGTATGGGAAGGGAACATGTCTGGAGCAGCATGAGAGGAAGATTATTTGGCTGCTATGTTTTGGGAAATAATAATACCTAGCTGTCACAGAGCAGGTCACTGATAGATCTCAAAGCACTTTACAAAGGAGGGAAATAGCATTATCCCCATTTTACAGATGGGAAAACTGAGGCAGAGAATGGGAAAATCAAGGTTCCCCAGCAAGTCAGTGGGAGAGCTGGAAATAGAAGCTAGATCTTCTGAATGCCAGTCTGGATCACTATCCAGTAGGTAACACTGTCTCTATATTAGATAGTAGTAAAAAGGAAACCTCAGGGGGTTTACAGTACTCTAGATGACCAAACCATGGGCCTGGGGATAAACTCATTCCTTATTCTAATATGTTAGATGTAAGCGTTAAATAAATAGAAATCAGCTCCCATCATTTTTAGGCAGCTTCTGTGCCTTGGAACCTGGAAGTAGTTTTTGTCTCATAGATGTCTCTAGCTCATCGCATTGAATCTGTTGCCAAGACTGTAGACAGGAACTGTCTAACAGCGTCAGTGTACAGGAATTTCTCACTATTGCTGCTTCTAAGGTCTTGCTTGGTACTGTTGCAATGCCTTGTTAAAAATATGGTAACATGTTCCTTATAGTTTTTCTTCCATCCAGAACTCAGCACCTGGCTTCATCACTCTGCCCAATAAGTTCATTCTGCTCTTTCTGATGTACTGTCTGTCTTTGAAAATGGAATTTAAATTGCAGTTCTGCTGTGAAAAGTGTCTGTGAAAGTGTCATCATGGGGTTCCATGTTTTATTGTCATGCAGTGACTCCAGCTCAACTTATTTTCAGTTTTTCAAGTAAAAAAGTCTCTCTTCTAGCTGCCAACCCTGCAAACTCAGCCTGGGATCTGACAATCAAGCCAGCCTCTTTCCTTCTTGTGCATCACCAGTAATAAAGGTTCTGCAGGCCACATGCCACTGCAAGCCAATTATCCTCAGTGGAACTTCAATGGAGGCAGGATAAGGCCCTTAATTTTGTTGGCAGTTTTAGACAGAGGTATCAATATAACACACAGTAATATTTATGTTGCTTACTGCATCTGTAAATAAATACAGCATCTACAAGCATCAGCCACAGAGAGGTTACATCCCAGCCCCAGAGATCTAATGGTGTCTAGAGCAGAAATGTGCCCTCTGAAGTTTTGTAGTTTGTCTCGAGCATTTCAGAGGAGGAAATGCTGCAGGCACTAATTCTGCTGCATTTAGTTGTAGTAGAGGACTTATCAGCATGTATTTTTTTTTCCCAAGAACACCCTAGGCTCTGAACTGCATTTGCAGTCGCAAAGACACGTGTGCAGTTTAATTGTGACGGCAGTTGGTTACCGCGGAGAGTGGATGGAATGAATATGCTGGTGAGGTTTTTCTTTGTGCCACCAGGGAAGACTGTCTAGTACTAGTGGACCAAGTTAACAGCAAAGGATGTGCCTCCATCTCCTTTTCCATCTGAGGCTTTAGTCAACCAGAAAGGATTTCTCCATATTGTGGGCTTTCACGTAAATGGGAGTAAATGATGCAATTATGCCTACGCTGCTTTTGAGCTTCCTGAGTGAGCAATGTTTAGCTCCGAGGGACAGCTGGTACTTTTGATCTAGAGCCAGTAATTCTGGAGCGGGTTTGCCAGAAGATAAACTCAGGAAAGTAGCCTTTGGGAAATGGTCTAAAACTCGCTCCACTGTTTATGTAGCACCCCAAATTCCAATCCAAGTCTTTTAAAGCAGATGCCATACGTTGGATGAAAATAAAATTAAAGAATGAAAGTTAGCTTAAGTTCAGTTAAGGATATGTATATGTGTTGTAAAGAAGGCCCCAATCAGCAAATAAAAAAGCCATGAGAATGATAAGTAATATTACTTGTAGTGGGGGAAGAATGTCATTTTGAAAGTAATTAATAAATACAGAGCTGCATTAAGAACACTATCTTAAAAGAAACAAGCCCAAACCTTCCCATTGTTCTGCTGGTAAGGGTGGGGAAGCTTGGGGGAGAGACAAAAAAGGAAAGACCTTGAGGAAAAAGGAGGCTGTACATATTATCCAAATTAAGACTGGAAATAAGGGTGAACTGTCTCAAATTGGTTTTTAGCTGAAGTCAGTAATTGGCAATGACATCACTTGTTTTTTAAAGAGTTCGTTGCTAATGCCTGCCTGCCGACGTTGGAGCCGACCAATATGGTCTAAGCACTCCCGAGGGTTTAGCCCATTTGTAAGTATCTTGATCAAATGCTTATAAATATTTGCATCCGAAGAAGTGGGTATTCATCCACGAAAGCTCATGCTCCTATACGTTTGTTAGTCTATAAGGTGCCATAGGACTCTTTGCTGCTTTTATAAATATTTTGTTACTCATGGAGGATAGGTCCATCAATGCTATCAGTCAAGATGGGCAGGAATTGTGTCCCTAGCCTCTGTTTGCCAGAAGCTGGGAATGGGCAACTGGATGGATCACTTGATGATTACCTGTTCTGTTCATTCTCTCTGAAACATCTGGCATTGGCCACCATCAGAAGACAGGATACTGGGCTAGATGGACCATTGGCATGACCCAGTATGGCTGTTCTTATATTTGGATGTACTAAATTGCTTATTAGCCTTTTTCTGCATGTTTAGAGCAATTGTATAAATACCATTTGGCCTTTGGATTTAATAAAAGAATTTATGGTTAAATTGGTTTTGGTGATTGCCCATATCAATAATTCCACCACCACAAAACTGGCTTGAGCTAGAAGTTAGAGCAGGATGCAGAGCCCTCATATCTTCTTTAATTGTTGGCTGGAGGGTCCCCCTATTTCAGTAGGAGCACTGCTATGGTTCCGCTGCATTGTTCCAGACTAAGGGAGTCATCTGCTTGCTTGTGAACAAGAGCTAAGGGAAAAGACCCTCTTTCAAGTCTATTTTTACCTTCCTATCAATGATTAGGGGAAATCATTTGATTGTGTATGCTTTCTGCCTGGAACCACGGGACCTTCAAACAGTCATTTCAGTGCCTGAAAAGACTTAGGCATATGGAGCAAAAAAACACATTTCTGGTGATGAATGGTGGCAGGGCAGTAGGTGTATTTTAATGCAGGGAACTAAGTGCTATCCAGGGTTAGTTTGGTGCAGACTCCTTCAAGAAGGCTGAGAGCACCCTTTTGATGACTAACTGGAGATAATTCTTGACAAACATGTAAGTTTGTGGAAGGGAAGGAGATGTGAATTGGTCTGTTGCTGTGTGCAGGAGGTATGAATGGCATTTTTTGTCTTGATGTTAGAAACACTGTACTGAGAGCAAAGGGGTCTCAATGTTCTCTTTGGTCGACAACAGCTTTTTGAGTTGCCTGCCCAGAGCCATCCCACCACCCATGGGGAAAGTGAACATTGCCATCCCCGGCCGGAACCAACAGCCAACTGCAACCAGACATCGCCATCGCCAACGAGGATGGGAAGAAGACCTTCATGGTGGACGTCACAGTGCCCTTCAAAAACAGGACCCCGGCCTTCTGCAATGCCCGAACTCAAAAGCTGGAGAAATATACCCCTCTAGCTGAAACCTTGAGAGCTAAGGGTTACCAGGTTCAGACACATGCACTGATCGTCAGAGCCTTGGGCGCATGGGACCCCAGTAATGAGCAAGTGTTGCGGGAATGTGGAATCAGTCAACGCTACACTCTGCTGATGCGGCAACTCATGGTGTTGGACGCCATGAGATGGTCGAGGGACATCTACAAAGAACATGTCACTGGACATCGGCAATACCAGGAGGGATGAGCTGGAGTGCCGATAAGAAGTACAGTGGGGAAAGTAACTGAAATACTTCCCTCATGGATTGTATTTTCTAAATGGACAACCTACCCTAAATTCTCAATTACTGAGGGACAATCTTCACCCATTGCTATATTTGCTTTCCACAACCAACTCTCTGTATGAACTTTTTATGAGTGGTGTACTCGAATACTTGGATGCTAATATCTAAATTGTATTCTTAAATGCATTCACCTAAATTTGGGTTATTGCTAATTATGCACTATATGTTTCTTATGACTTTAAAAACAAACTTTGTATTTGTGGATAATCTAAGCACTATACCCAGATGTAGAGACACTCGTTTCTCAACCTGTGTATTATATAATTTTAACATTAACTTTAATAAAATTTTTAGTTCTTACCTTGCAGCCTCTGCTACTGTACTTAAGGAATATGCATCCAATAAGATGTACAGTGCAGAAACAAATGTTGTAGCTGCTGTGGGAAGGCACACTTAACCATTTGTAGTTTTACTAAATTACTTGATCAAGAGCATTCAGTGCTGTAGGCATGGTGGCTATTTTTCGGAAGGGTTTCCCTGCATTCTGAGATATGAAACATCTGCCTTTCACTGACACTTACTATGAAACATGGGTTCCAAATGTTCTCTTAAGACTATAAAGTGGATAGAGCAAGTCCTGTAAAATGATTATCTACACCGCATATAACGAGTATCTAGACAATTCCAGCCACTGTAAACTAAATAACTGGAAAAATATTAGCATCATAACTTCCCATAACACTTTAGTGGATATAGTGTCTTATAAAGGTGTAATACAGACAGGAGCTCTGTTTAAGACATCTATAAAAATTTACTGGACAGCTAGTGAAAACCGGTAATACTTCACAGATCTGATGCACATAAAGGGCTCTATCTCAGGGCTTGGCTACACTTGCAGCTGTAGAGTGCTTTAAGTTAAAGCAGCCTTCGGAGAGCGCACTAGGGAAAGCGCTCCAGTCTGTCCACATTGAGAGCTGAAAGCGCACCGGAGTGGCCACATTTGCAGTACTTGCAGCTGCATTGGGAGTGGTGCATTATGGGCAGCTATCCCAGCGTTCAAGTGGTTCCAACATGCTTTTCAAATGGGGGTGGGGTGGAGTGTGACAGGGAGTATGGGGGGAGAGAGAGTGGGTTTTTGGGGTGCTGAGAGTGTGTCAGCATGCTGTCTTGTAAGTTCAGACCCCCTTCCCTCCCCCGCCTCTCACTCACTCAAAGCAAATATTAACTGTTTGTTTTTTTTCTCGGAGCAGCCAGCACTCCGAAACAGAGCTTTGAAAGGGCACTTCCGCGTCCCAAGTTCACAACAAAAACGAGAGGCTACTTCAGTCAAGGGGATTATGGGACGTTTCCAGAGGTCAATTAGAACATTGTAATGTTACTTCTCATTTACACAGGCACTGAAGCGTCTGACCCAATACGCAACAGCTGTTAATCCTCTCGGGGAGGTGGGGTACCAGAAGCGCTCCAGCCAGGGAGTTAGAGTGCTCTACGCGTCTTGCCAATGTGGAGGGGGAGTAAGGTAGAGCGCTCTGAGAGGTTTTATTGCGGTATAATGTGCAAGTGTAGCCAAGGCCTACTCTTTTTGGAAAAGTCTTATAGAGGACTAGGAAGTTTTAGACCCATATTACAGAATTTATAGCAGGATATAATTCTTTATTAGACTCCTACAGTGTGGTTCAAGAACTCGAGAGAATTTCTTTCCTGAGAATTACTTTTAGAGTACCTACAACACAATTGGTTTCACCAGTTTATAAATTCTATAGGGCTGGAAGGGATAATCTCTTAACTATAAAATATAGTGTTGGGAAAAACTCAATCTCTTTTCCAGCTCTGAGGGCCCACATCTAAAATAAGCAGTAGACTCATACCTAAAAGAGAGGCTGCCAGATGTATTCCACTTAGGAAGAACCATCAGTTGCACACATACAAAATGGGAAATGGCTACCTAGGAAGAAGTACTGCGGAAAGGGAACTGGGAGTCATAGTGGACTCTAAATATGAGTTAACAGTGTTGCGCAAAATGAACAAACAAACAAAAAAAAGCGAACATCATTCTGGGATGTATTAGCAGGAGTGTTGTAAGTAAGACATGAAAAGTAATTCTTCTGCTCTATTCCATGCTGATTAGGCTTCAACTGGAGTATTGTGTCCAGTTCTAGGTGCCACATTTCAGGAAAGATGTGGACAAACTGGAGAAAGTCTAGAGAAGAGCAACAAAAATGATGAAAGGTCTAGAAAACATGACCTATGAGGGAAGATTGAAAAAATTGGGTTTGTTTAATGTGGAGAAGAGAAGACTGAGAGAGGATGTAACAATTTTCAAATACATAAAAGGTTGCTACAAAGAGGACGGAGAAAAATTGTTCATCTTAACCTCTAAGCATAGGACAAGAAACAACAGGCTTAAATTGCAGGAAAGGCAGTTTAGGTTGGACATTAGGAAAAACGTGGTTAAGCACTGGAATAAATTGCCTAGGCAGGCTGTGGAATCTCCATCATTGGAGATTTTTAAGAGCCAGTTAGACAAACACCTGTCAGGGATAATATAATATGGTCTACATAATACTTAGTCCTGCCATGAGTGCAGGGGACTGAACTAGATGACCTCTCGAGGTCCCTTCCAGTCCTATGATGCTATGTGCAATGGGATCTTCCAAGAGAGGGAAAGATAGAGGGCGAGGGAGGGGCAGAGATAAAGGATAAGCGACAATACCATGCTTATTAGGACCAAACCACTAATGTAAACAAAGATTGGGGTGCTACTGTAAACTGATGTGCTGTTTGCCCAGGCAGCCCTGCTTTTTACCACCCACTCCTCTCTCCTTCCCACCCTCCCTGGTTGCAAGTTCCCACTTACCCGTTCTCCCCTGGCTGCTGGGGGGTGGGGGGTAGTAAGAACAAACTCACCCCAGGATCCAGCGGCAAGCGAGACAGAGCTCCCTCCCCGTGGCACGTTTCTGGCTTGCTCAGCCACGGTCTCCAGCAGCTGAGCCTGGGCAGGGAGCCGAAGTCGCCTCCCCAGCCAGGCTTTCTCAAGCAGCTGCTGGGCTGCAGGGCAGCGACTGGGTGGGGTTGGCATTAGAAGCAGCTCCCTCCCACTCCCCACCCGAGATCCCTCCTGCCAGGAATGTGCTGGGGGGGGGCAGGGGCAGAGGGGGAAAAGAGCCCCCCCCCCCCCCGCAGGTAATGTGAATCAGGGAGAGTGAAGTGGCCCCAGGCTGGGCACGGGGGGCAGGGTTTCCTGGGGGATGACAATGATGGCGACATGTGCCCGGTCATGGGACCTCCCTTTTAGCTCGTGTGCCCCCCTCATATGGGGAGGCACCAGTTGTCTATGGGGCGCCCTCAGGGGAGGGGGTGGAATGGGGGCAGAAAGAAGCAGGGTAGGACAGGGCCTTGGGGAAAGGAGTTTTGAGGCGAGGGGAGGGGCAGGGGTCAAGCACCCCCCAGGAAATCAGGAAGTCAGCGCCTACGACCAGCGGGGCCTTGGCAGGGTTCCAGCGACAGGTGGCCCCCCTGCAAGGTTCCAGCAACAGGTGACAGACTCTTGAAGGAGCCCTCCTCAGGGTTCCAGTGACAACAGCCTCACGCAGGGATAGGGGGGGCCTCAGATGAGTGGCTGGGAGGGTGTCCTGTTTTCTCTTTGGGAAATATGGTCACCCTGCCGTTCCCAGCTGCCGTGGGCAGAGGGGGAACTCCACAGCTCCCAGCCACCACAGTGGCAGGAGAAACCATGGAGCCACAGCAGCAAAAGTCACAGACAGGTCACGGCTTCCGTGAATTTTTGTTTATTGCCTGTGACTTTTATTAAAAGTAACCATGACAAAAATCTTAGCCTTAATTATAAGTGAGAGAGCATGGCTGGTACTGGGTGTGAAGAGGGCATCAGGAGTACAGCAGAGTGGGAAAGTGAGAGAAGGAAGAAGGGGAGAAACTGGAAAGGGAAATAAGGGAGACAGCCCACCAGAGGGAAAGGGAGGGAGGGTGAGACTGAAAGAAAAAACATGGAGGAAAGGGAAGGAGTGAAAGAGACTGTAGGAGGGGGGTGAGTTAATGCTGTTCTGTTGATTAGAGAGAGGCTAATATCCAGAATATTGTGTAGGGCGATTCATACCCACCCACCACGTTCTGGCCAACAAGGGAAAGCAAATCCTGCACTGTTACCTCCCCAAACTCACCTCCTGCTCCCATTACGCCTTCTTCTCAGCCTCTGCTGCTTCTGATTTTCAGCTACCCCCTCTCTGATTTCCAGCTACCACCTCTGACCTCTGTGGGACAGTCCACCTGGGTTTCATGATAGAAGCCCCCACTGTGTTTGCCTGCTGAAATCCTTAAATCCAACCCTGGCCTCAGGAAGTCCTGAAACAGCACAAACCTCAGGCTTGAGCTGTGACCAGCGGGGAGAGACGGAGAAATAGGGACAGCGGTGGGGGGAGACAGGCACAGTTATAGAGAAGAATCAACCAGACCCATCAGCAACACAATTTGGATAGTGGGGGTGCTGAGAGCTGTTGACCCAAACGGTAAACCCCGTATAGATGGAAACCACTTCAAGCTAGGGGGTGCGGTAGCACCCCTAGTTCCAGCACTATGCTCCGGGGTTAAGAGGAAGGGCGGGCTCAGCCCCCCATCCTCTGCTGAAACCAAAGCGAGCTCTCCCGCTCCCCTTCCCCTGCAGTGCATGGGGGAACAGCCGCCCCACCGCTCCCCCTGGACTGGTCCCCAAGCGCTCCCCCTTCCCGTGTCTAGTGACTTTAGCCCCCAGCCCCCAATGCAGGCCCTCGAGGAACTCCAGCAGTCCCCAGCGGTCCTTGCTCCACGGCAGCCGGTGCACGGCGGGGCTGCGCTGCCACAGCGTGGACTGGAGCAGGGGCTGGCTTTGCCCATCGGCTCCGCCTGGCAGGACGCAGTGGCAGGGCCCGGGCGCTGCCCAGGGGACCGCTCCAGCGGCAGGTGCGCTGGAAGGAGCCGTGGTCGGGCGCAGCCAGCCCGGCCCCCTTTCGCGCAGTCAGCTCCCCCGCCCCGCCGGCGTTGATTGGAGCTGCTGCCTTCCCAGGATGACTTCATGGCAGCCCCCGCCCCGGCGCGCCGCTGAATGAAGTGTTGGGGCGTCGGGAGCAGGCGAGGGGAGCGCAGCCCGCCAGGGGACACATCCGGCCAGCCGCGCCCGCTGGGGAAGGGGGAGCCACAGGAAGGCGGCGAGCAGACGCTAGACAGCTGCTGCCAGTGTCTTCTTCCAGCGCCTCTCCCAGGGACAGCCGCCGCCGCAGCCTCCATCGCTGCCTCCTCCTCGGGCTAACCGCTGCCTGCGCTCCGCCAGCGCCAGCCGCCTCGGTGCCTGCATCGCGCCCGGGGGCACCGACCAGGGCAGCCGCCTCGGTGCCTGCATCGCGCCCAGGGGCCCCGCGGCAGGTGCCTGCCCATCGCTCTCCGCCCGTGCCCGGAGCAGCGAGCAGCGCCCTCCTCCCAGCTCCCACGGGGAGTCCAGCAGCCTCCAGCGAGCGGGGCTGAGCCCCTCCGCCTCCCACCTGCCCGCCGCCGCCGCCGCAGCCCCCGTCTCGCCTCCCCGAGGCCCCCGCAGTAGCCAAGACGCCGCGGGCCGTGCTCCGAGTGAAGAATGGGGCGTCGAAGCTGCCCAAGCCGCAGGCGGCGGCCGAGGCCCCCGGCAGCGCCCCCGGCCCCGGACTCTTCATGGAGCGCTCACAGAGCCGCCTCAGCCTGTCCGCCTCCTTCGAGGCCCTGGCCATCTACTTCCCCTGCATGAACAGCTTCGACGAGGAGGACGCGGGTAAGGGGCCCGGCCGTGGGGCGGGGAGCCTGGGGCGCTGGAAGGGTGTCAGTGGGGCAGGTGGGGGTGTAATGCACGAGGAGGATCAGGAGGGTGCACAGGGGGGAGAGCCTGGCCCGAGGGATGGGGACCATGCCTGGGGGGGAGGTACCGGAGATTCTGCATGGGGGCAGAGGGACCTGAGGGGCATCAGTGGAGGGCAGGGAAGAGAGAGGGGCTGTGCCTCCGAGTCCAGAGGGGCTGTGAATGGAGAGAGGGGGAGGCGGCTAACACATGAATGAGGGTGGGTGGGTGAGGTAGTCAGTGAATGAATTAATGGGGGAGGGCCCAATAGACCTGGCAGAAATAGTGAGGTAGCTCAGGAGTGTGTGTGTGGTGGTGGGGGAGAGTGAATGAGAGTTCTAGGGGGTGTGTGTGTATATATATATATATATATAGTCTCCCACCAACCCTGGAGCTGTGCTGTAGAAGCACTGACGCTAAAGAGGAGTGAGTGCAGCTGGTGGCTGTGACTCTTTTGGCCATGGGGGTGGAAAGGCTAGAAGATTTGCTGGTTTTTAGCAGGCGATTGTGATGTGTTGGCTCTAGCTCTGCCTGGCTCAGCTGAGGGGTTGGGGTGTGACAGAGACCCATCCACTCATTGCCTTCCCTAAGCCACCTGCCAATGGCTGCCCAGTGCCCCAGCACATTTTGCGTATAGTGAGACATGGGGTTAGGAACCTGCATTAGGGTGAGGGGATTAAAAAGAGATTTTTTGCATAAGAAAATGTACTTGCTCTCTTCTGGTTTACATTGAAGTCACATGTCTTCACAAATGAACGGTGCAAGTCTTAATCCTTCTCTTATGCTCAGCTGCCTTCCAGAGAGGATGGTGGATGACGGTACTTTAAACAGAAAAGGCATCTTCTGCTATACATTGTGTCCAAGCTCCAAGTGCTTTTCAAAGTGAACAATGAACTCTTCAGACTAAATACACTAAACTGGTAATATTTAAACAGCTCTTTTAGAATTTAGGTGGTGATTTATCCAGATTTGCAAATATAGTCCCTGCTCTGTAGTGTAAACCAGACAAGACAGAATGCTTCAGGAGAAAGGGTAATTAATAGGGAGAAACATGAAGGCAAGAGAATTCAAGAGGTAGGATTGAACAAGAAAGAAAGAGCATTGAGAGCATTCCAGGCATAGGGGACAGCATGATGGAAGGCACAAAGCTGAGTGGGAAAAGGATGTATTAAAATTAGATTACATATAGAGAGTAGGATATAAGCATGCTCTTCATACTTATCAATTTATTATAAAAATGTGTAATGATTTGCACTGTATGCACAAGATCACTTTCTGGTAATATATTTTTAATCCCTTTTATGTGTAACAAATGTAGAGATTGTTACTTAAGAGGCACATGGGTGTTTTAATACCTACCATCTTGGCTGCATCTCTCAAATACCTGTCTTGTAAATTCATCCCAAGAAATGCAGCTCCCTACAAGAATAGATGGGTACATGTGCAAGTGAGAGGTCACACATACAAAATGATTGATTGTTTTTAGAGGAATCAAAGTAAAAATAAATATATAAAAGTCAGAAGTTATTAACTTCTATCAGCATGCAAGCAATTCTGGAGGATGGGAAGGAGGTTTTAGCATCCTCCAACTGAATATATTTTAATATGTTTAAAATCCTGCATAGAAGAAGAGGTGTGAGATATCAACAAATTATTTATTTGCTCTTCATATTCAATTTGATTGTGACAACTGGAGGACCATGCAAGGCAGTAACAGGAGCTTTGAGAAGTCTGTATTGTTGCTTCAGAAATTATTTGTGGTGAGACACTTTGGAGCCCAAGAACCTGACACATTGACTTGAACAGATATTTCCTCACTGAAGGGCTGACTCTGTTGGGTCTGAGAAGACTGATACTTTAAGTGAACACTTCTTTCTATTCCAGCATCTAAAGATATATGGTTGTAGTCAGAATTTTATTTACTTGATCTCATTCCTGAACAATCACTCATGAATGTTTGTATTCCAGTCTATAAAAAGATGTCTTTGAATTCATGAAATCTATAGTTATGGCCACATCCTTCAAGCACTTATTACTGAAGCACTGCTTACTATCCTGAGTTAGCCCCATTAATCTTAATGTAACTACTCAGGGTAGGAGGCATTATGCTTGGTAATAAGTATTTGCAATATTGTCCCTTATTTTGGAAATATGAATTTTGTATTCATATTTTTATGAGCACTGCAGCTATTTCTACTGGTGGTTTCAGAAAGGGGAAAAAAGTAACATTTTGGATTGCTGCCTCTTTCACAAAAAATACAAATAGGCATAAATAACAATTTTTGTAGGACCAGACATATTTTGTGGAAATAAAATGGAGAAATCCTAAATAATCACATTGTGACAAATATGAGACTAACATTTAGATTTAAGCAAGCTTCTGAAATTCACAAGATTCTGACCAGATCTGATTGCTTTCTGAATTCTAATTAAAAAAAAAAAAAAATCTGACACACAGCACAGGATAATGGATACTGCATTTGGCAAAATATCATCTGTAGAAGATGGCAACAGAAAAGAAGAGATTGACCCCAGGATATGAAGAAGGGGGCAATGCTGACAGAGCAACCAATCCAGTTTTGATAAATTTATCATCCATTTTGAGTGAAGATGAGACTCTCTGCTATACTAAAAGGGAGCCTTCTTAATGAGGAAGAAAAGTTAATACATGGCAAAGTTTAAAGGAAACTTGACATACTGTATTCCAAAGGAGAGAAGGCCCTTGACCCGAAATCACCATCAAGTTTTCTCACTTGGATCAGATTAAAATAATTGGGAAGAAAATTTTGCTAGAGCTGGCCTGGCTTTCAATACAGCGTGGAAGTGGAAACATAAATGGCATTACTGAACCTAAGGGCACCTGCATTGCTAGCCTCAACTGATTGGCTAGAGTTAACTGGGCTGGAAAAGGGGCTAGATTTTGAACTTGGTAGGTAATAACCTTTAAAAAATGCTTTTAATTGCAGAAGATCTCCCCTCCTGACTTGGGCCTCATTTTTCTTTGCTGTCCATGGTCTTGGCATCAGCTGATTTGCTTTCACATCTCTTGTGTCTGCCAATATGCCAATAATTCCTAGGCTGCACTCTTCTGATGTTTCAAAGCTTCTGCTGACTTCTCAGTGGTGAAATGGGTACAGAAAAAGCCTGAGTCCATACTAGTCTATGCAGGGGCAGAGGGGTCAGGGTCCTCAAGATGCAGACAGACGTGCAGAACTTCTAGTAAGGAAACTGATCTCTCAACTGAATGGTCCCTGAACTACATCCTATGCCAGGGAGATTGACTGACCTGCAAATATGCCCTTCTGCATGCAGGACCTGTTACAGGTTTCATGGGTCTGAAAAGGTGTGAGGTAGGAAGTGGTGCTGAAATTTGCATTACTAAATGGTATCAATAGCTGAGGAGTAGCCAGAGAAGGATACCCTAAATGAGCAACAGGGTCTTCTCACCATTAAGATATAGCAGTGCTGTAACCTGGAGAAATTACTGTCTAGAGCAGGGGTTGGCAACTTTTCAGAAGTGGTGTGCCAAGTCTTCATTTATTCTCTCTAATTTAAGGTTTCACGTGCCGGTAATACATTTTAATGTTTTTAGAAGGTCTTTTTTTCTATAAGTCTATAATATATAACTAAACTATTGTATGTAAAGTTTTTAAAATGGTTAAGAAGCGTCATTTAAAATTAAATTAAAATGCAGAGCCCCCCGGACCGGTGGCCAGGACCCGGGCAGTGTGAGTGCCACTGAAAATCAGCTCACGTGTTCCCTTTGGCACACGTGCCATAGGTTGCCTACCCTGGGTCTAGAGTAAATAGCATAAGAGCTATGTGTTACCAACTCTTTTAAACCTAATAAATGTAACTTTCCTGTGCTTTATATTGGTCAAGTGTAGCAGTCCTCATTCAGTCAAAATTTCCATCCATGTCAGTGGGGACAAGAACTTCAAACCATGGGTCTTCATTATTAATGGTCCTGTATCATCATTATAATTGAGGTGTCTGTCCTAGCTCTGTTCATTGTACAATTATAAAGCAATAGACCAAAAAAGCTAAATAGAATAAATTATAGTGAAGCTTGAATTTTCACATTTGTGCATGGATATAAATGAGTACGTTTGCTCATCTCTATCACAATTTTACACCTGCTTGGAATGTCTTTGAAGCTAGTGGAATTCATCGTGGTAACAGCCGTCTAAAACATACACAAGCAGTAATTTGAAGGATTGGGGCCTTACTTTGCATTTACCTTGACCGCAAACACAATCATGGTCACGGTACATGCCAATTAAGTGCATAAGCGTGGGTGCATTTTTATGTGCTCATCTTTGAAAATGTGAGCCTTAATCCAGAGCATACACTTAGTAGTATCAAGATAGAAATCTTAATTGTACTACAACACGACAGTACATTTTTCCTGGGATTGGCTGAAATCAAACATTATGTATCTTTGTATCCATGTAGCAATCTGTTGCAAGAGCCTGGCTTGCCAAATGGTGAACTAACGTAAGCGTACATGAGTTAAAAATAAACCTTGCCAAGGGTAGAATAAAGTACCCAAATTAACTTTGACCAAGAGACAAAATGGTTGCCGCTGTTAAAATGTCACTGTCTCCCAAAATGTTGGTAAATCCTGCCCTCATTTACACAGATGCCAGCTCAGGAAGCAGTAGAGTTATCTGTTTCTTGAGACAACCAAGTCCAAGCAACTATGGTGCTGCTGCTTGTACACAATGTCACAGAGTGACAGCCATTATTCTATTACCAGCATGTGCTTTGAAGAGAAGCTAAATGAAATGTTAATTTAATGGAGCTGTAAAAACAGAGTTAAGACATATTGGACTAGAGTAACGTGATTGCTGTGGGCTTGTGGGGAAGTCTGTAACGTCTTTGTCTGGATTGGGTCAGCTGAATTTCTCTGTATTGTTAATCATTAAAATATGTATAAAATTATGAAATAAAGAGAGCCACTGTGTGTTCTAAAGTTCTCATAGATATTTTCAATTCCAGTGCTGTGCTGCAATTGAATACAAGCAATTTTATAGAAGATACTAATTGTTTGTTAATATAAGTGAATTCCATAATGTGAAGTTCATTTTTGAGTTCATATGGGCTGGTTTGGCTTCTCTTAGATTGCCTTAGAAAGCTTTGGAGGACCCTGTAAGCTTCCTTTTACAGGGTAATTGGTCAGTGCTCTATTATGCAAGTGCCCCGTGTTTATGGTAATAGTATGTAAGAAGTAGTGAAAGAACATCTGTGCGCTGCATGACCGGAATGGTAATTTTTAAATCCAAAATGTGTTCTTAATATATGTCAGACTGAAGTAATTGTCTCTTGATTGTAGTACAGTAACATGCAAAGCCTATTGTTAACTAGGGGCTCAGTTATGCCTATGAGGCACTGGCGATAATCCAGAGGTGCACTGCCCCAGACACGAGGAATTCTGACTCAAGTAAACTGAATTCCTTCTGCAGCTCCCCAGTGTGCATGGACCATGCCTACAGCATACTCCCCTCTATAGGCCTAGCCAGCTCTGAGTGAAATTTTTAGAACAAAAACTTTTTTTCGTCAAAAAATGCAGATTCAGAAAGTAGATTTTTGCCAAATTGTTTGGGTTTTTTAGAAAAAAAAATCCTAACAAATTCTGAAAAATCTAAACATTTCATTTCAATATTTTCAAAACAAAATGTTTGGTTTTCAGTTTGAAATGACTTTGTTTTGAAATTTCCTTTAATTTTATTTGTAAACATTTCAATGTCTAAAAAATGCTCAAAATCTTAACATTTCATTTGACCCAAAACAATTTTTTCTTCGATTTTTCCATTGCCAGAAATTTAGCAAATTTTTTTTTTCTCTAACCCAAACCAATGTTTTCAACTTTTCAAAAGTGCCAACAACCTGAAAAATCTGTATTTGAGGATATCGGGGAATCCTCAGTGCCCCAACTTTTTGCCAAACTTTTTTTGAAAATCTCATGTGGATTTCCTTTATAGCAGCGTAGCTACATTAGAGTCCATCTGGACCTATTACACCTGCTTGAAAAGTGCTAGTGAGCGTTAAAGAGACCAGTACAGAAGATGAAGAATGCTGATTATACACTATCTTTTGAACCCCAAAGCTTGGGGAAGAGAAACCCTTCCCTCCACAATGTCTCTTTGTGTGGATCGTTTTGCTGTCCATTTACTCTAAGTAGGAGATCCTGTCCCTGAAAACCTTTCTAACTAAGAGCAGCTGTTTCCCTGCCACTTCTAATTCATGTAAAATTAATGTTAGTGCAACATTTATTAAGTCAAAAGCACAGTTCTCTGTGAATCCTTTACTCTGCCAGGTTTCTACATGAGGACGAGTTGTGAAATGCTGTAACTACTTTACTTCAACATCGCTATTTGACAGAATGTATGCATCTGCTTTGTGTAGAGAGGAATTAAACTTAATTGGGCCAGTTGTTTTGCGGAATAATTTATTTGTACAATTATTTTTTTGAGATTCTGAGTTATCCTGCCCATATTTCTGAGTGCTGTGGGCTAGGTTAGAAATGTGCATGTTTTAATTTAGAAAACTGAGTTGCTAACACGTTTCAGCACTGCAGTTTGACGTGGCATTTGACAGGTTTACACAGGGCTCTGATCACTGCAATCTTGTCTTATAGACTTTAAGGTCAGAAGGGACCATTATGATCATCTAGTCTGACCTCCCGCATGATGCAGGCCACAAAAGCTGACCCACCCACTCCTGGAATAATTCTCTCCCTTGACTCAGCTGTTGAAGTCCCCAAATCATGATTTAAAGACTTCAAGTCGCAGAGAATCCTCCAGCAAGCGACCCCCTGCCCATCAAGCGACCCCTGCCCCATGCTGTGGAGGAAGGCGAAAAACCTCCAGGGCCTCTGCCAATCTACCCTGGAGGAAAATTCCTTCCCGACCCCAAATATGGCGATCACCTGAACCCCGAGCACGCGGGCAAGATTCTCCAGACAGACCCTCCGTAAAAAGTTCTCTGTAGTAACTTTTAATATCCCATCATTGACCATTGTTACTAATTACCAGCGATGGCACGTTATTGACCTATTGACTAAAATCACGTTATCCCATCAAACCATCCCCTGTCTTCTGCAGATATGTCTTGCAGCACCACACAGGGCACTTCGAAATGCCATTAGCACACTTAAATAAGAATGTTGTCTTCTCCTCAGAACTATTTATCCAGCTTCTGACTCTTGGATTTATCCGATAAAACACCCTGATACAAACCCCTCCCCCCCAGCCGATGTTTATCGAATAAACACTGGAAAAACACCAAAAATGGTTACTTGTATCTAAGGGTACGTCTATACTACCCGCCAATCCGGCGGGTAGTGTTTGATGTTTCAGGGATCGATTTATCGCGTCTCGTCTGGACACAATAAATCGATCTGCTGATTGACGCCCGTACTCCACCTCAGCAGGAGGAGTAAGCGGAGTTGACAGGGGAGCTGCGGCAGTCGACTTGCCGCCGTGAGGACGGCCAGGTAAGTCGAACTAAGATACTTCAGCTACGTGAATAG
Organism: Trachemys scripta elegans; assembly: GCF_013100865.1. NCBI lineage: Eukaryota > Metazoa > Chordata > Testudines > Emydidae > Trachemys > Trachemys scripta. Next base: position 19,574,709 of record NC_048309.1, on the reverse strand, counting down.
CGTAGCTGAAGTTGCGTATCTTAGTTCGAACCCTCCCTTCCCCGCGCCCCCCCCCCCCCCCCCCCCCCCGCCCGCTAGTATAGCCCAGGCCTAAGAGTTTATCTACATGGAGCAGTAATGCGGACTACCAGGATGTGATTCCTAAAGCACAGTAATGTGTTGATCTTTGATTGGTCCATCCGTCTAATGTTTATAATATACCGTACTATAACTATTTAGAAGACTTTGAATGTACATTTACCAAAGTGATATTCATACAAGGTTCTGTTTTGCCTTCTGAATGAAGGGGTGAAATCTAAAGTGTATAATCTGTGAACAGATACAAAGACAAGGGAGAATAGAGCAGCAATTGATGGCTAATTTGGTACGTAATTGAATACACAAACTAGGCTCACACATTTTGAGCATCTAGCTGGCATAGTAATTGGGCAGCACATTTTATTTATTTGGATTTGTAAAATGATAAAAAGCACCCATATAAAGACCTGGGGAGCTCTGTTATTGCGTAACACATACAAATAATACAAAACTCAGTAGCCCCAACCCTCAAACAGAATCCAGCCACACTCAAAGCAGTCAAATCACAATGGCAGCCAGTACCCCATTTCGTCTCAGCCCCACTACTGTTATGCCATTTTACCCCAACACCGAAAGAACTCAGCTGGCTTTGCAGAATGTCCGTTGTCTGTAAAATGCTCTGAGTGATCAGCACCAGTTATAACCGGTTAAGAAAGATTTTACATTTTCCCCCCTGTAATTGAAAATGTAATTGACCTACAGGAATGCATGTTCGTATCTATGTTGCCTTAATAATATATGGAGAAATACTACTTTAAACACAAAGGCTTATGCTGCCTTTAAGTGTGGGGTAATGCAGAGCCTGTGTAGAGTAGTTATCAATTGTTCACTGTCAAACTGGCAGGACATGTCAAGTACGGTCCCACAGGGGTCTATCTTGGTCTGGTACTATTAAATATTTTCATTAATGACTCGGATGATGGAGTAGAGAGTATGCTTTTATAAAATGTGCAGCTAACACCAAGATGGATAGTCTTGTAAGCACTTTAGAGGCCAGGATTAGAATTTAAGATATTAATAAATTACAGAATTGGTCTGAAATCAGCAAGATGGAATTCAGTGAAGATAAGGCAAAGCACTACACTGAGAAAGGAAAAATCAAATGCACAAATACAAAATGGGGAAGAACTAAATAGGCAGCTTTACTGCAGAAAGGGATCTGGGGATTATAGGGGATCACATAGAAAATGAGTCAGCAGTGTGATGCTGTTGTGAAAAAGGCAAATGTCATTCTGGGATGCATTAAAAGGAGTGTCATATGTAAGAAATGGGAGATAATTGTGCTCTACTCGGCACTAGTGAAGTCTCACCTGGAGTATTGTGTCCAGTTTTGGTCCACACACTTTAAGAAAGATGTGAAGAAACTGAAGAGACTCTAAAGAGGAGCAACAAAAATAAGAAGGGGTTTAGAAAACATGATCTATGAGGAAAGGTTGAAAAATTTGGCATGTTTAGTCTAGAGAAGAGACGTCTGAGGGGGATGTAACAGTCTTCAAATATGTAAAAGGTTGTTCTAAAGACTGTGATCAAGTATTCTTCCATGTCAATGAGGTTAGCACATGTAGTAATTGGAGTAGTTTGCAGCAAGGGAGACATAAGTTTCAGATTAAAAGTTTGTTCCTAACTACAAGGATAGTTAAGCAGAGGAACAAGTTACCCAGGGAGATTATGGAATCCCCTTCATTGGGGAATTTTTAGACAAAACACATGTCAGGGATGGGCTAGATATACTTAATCCTGCTTTGGAGCAGTGGGCTGGAATCAATGACCTTTCGAAGGCCCTTGCAAACAGGCACTTCCATGATTCTATAAACATATACAATACAAACCCTCTTCTAATGTTCCTTGTCATCAGGGCCTCATGAATTCTGCTTTACTTCATGAATGGTTTCAGCAGCCAAAGGAAGAGAATTCCCTGGCAGGGGCATTGCATACCATCATCACCCACTGCTTAACTGCAGCATGCTTGAAAACCACCTACATACTATGAACTGGAACTAAACTGCAGTTGGTGTGTCAATAACAGAAGTGTATGTAGAAAGCAGTATTAGGGTGGACACTTCCCAAAGAACCTGCCAAAAGGGTGCTTAGTCAATTTAGGGCCTGTGTTATGCATCCTTGCCATAGTGTCATATCTGCAGTTATAATTTCAATAGACTGGTAGACCTTGTCCACTGTGCTCACCACAACAGTGTAAAAACAGACATAATCAACTGTGTCTATGTACAGCTCCTGGACCAGTGTGGGCATGGATTTTCTGTCTTCCTTATGGCTAATTGTGGTATAGCAGCCTTTTTCATCTCTTGTCGCCCCGTTGGCAGTTACTAGGCCACTCTGTGTTTGGTTCCTTCTTACGACTCAGCCTTGTGAGCCTCACTGCATGTAGGGTGACCAAAAAGTTCAAATGAAAACGCTAAGTCTTGGCCATGTATCGGGGCTTCGGCAGTAGTCCTTTTCCCTTTACTTCTGAGACTTACCTCACCCCTCCTGTGAAGGGATGTAGAAGAACGCAAGCCCACCCTTTTCCTCTGGGATCCAGTCCAGGGTACTTTTGATAAGCAGCCAGGGTCTTTCTTATGTTCCAAATTCTGGTTCACTGGGCTGCTTCCTCCCTTTGCCTGTTGGCAGGAGTCTGTCATGGTGGTGTGTTCTCCAGTCCTCTCTCCGTGGAATTTCATCTTTCCTTGCAGCTTTCCCCTCCAGCCTGTTGCAGAGGAGCTTTGTCAGGGCAGCTAGCCTCACTGAGAGCTGCCTGGAACACCTTCACCTCTGCTGTATCTGCCCTCTCCGTTCAAGGCCAGTCCCAAGGTATACACTCCTGTCTGTGGCTCACCTCTCTGTTCTCCCCTTTTGGCCTTGCAGTCCTTCCTCTAGTTATTGAAACCACTTGGTCTGCTTATCCCTAGCTGGGTCTAATCCTTAATTAGCTGTCTCCACTTCAGGTGCCACAGAATGGATTTACTGGCTTTCAGGTTCCCTATTAACCCTTTATTTGTGGGCATATGCTCCATCCTGGCCTGGGCCCCCTATTCAGGGTTCCGTCTCTGTGTTGATACACACAATATTAAAATCTTGAACCAAATTTTCATATGGACTCTTTTTTGCACATTTGTGTTTTGATAGGATTGTTAGGGAAATAAGAAAGGAGAAACTTTTTGCTTTTTTTAAGATTGATTTCTGGCTGAGTAGTATATTGCTGAATAGTAGGATTATTATAGAGAAAGTAGAGTAGCTCAGCCAATCGCTTATGTCTCTGTCATTTACATGCTACAGTCCCATTGGTTGAAACCCTCTGGTAACTGATGTAAAATACGATAGGCCTCCAGTCTTGCATGTGGTTTGGAGTTATTGGTGGTTTAGGCTGTGTTTTTAAGACGAGAGTGAGCTTGCATCAGCATTCTCTCTGTAAAATCCTACTGGAGAAAAGGCACAGATAGCTAGTCAAGCTCAACCCTATATACCCCCACCTGCGGCTTACCCTGACTCGTTACATTGAGGTAAAAACTCTAGAGTGCATAGTCTCTCCTAGAATTTCACAAGAAGACAGCTGATTCAAGTTTTCTCCCTCACTGTGAGAAAACACCTTTTTCATCAGTGAAAACATAACCTTGTTTTCAGACAATAGGAATTTTGCTATGTTTATTTTAAATTTTGAATACCATGAGCTAGTAGGGACAAAATCTGAAAGGTTAAGACAAAAAATGAGTTACACCAATAAAAGGCAATAAGAAGAGGTTCTTTAAATACATTAGGAGCAAGAGAAAGATGAAGGAAAGTGTAGGTCCTCTACTTACCCAGGAAGTAGAGCTAATAACTGATGACCTTAAGAAGGCTGAGATTTTTAATGCCTATTTTGCTTTAAGTATCAGAAGGGTAGCCGTGTTAGTCTGGATCTGTAAAAAGCAACAGAGTGTCCTGTGGCACCTTTAAGACTAACAGATGTATTGGAGCATAAGCTTTCGTGGGTGAATACCCACTACTTCAGACACATGTAATTTTTATTACATGTGTCTGACGTAGTGGGTATTCACCCACAAAAGCTTATGCTCCAATACATCTGTTAGTCTTAAAGGTGCCACAGGACACTCTATTTTGCTTTAGTTTTCACTAAAAAGGTTAATGGTGATCAGATACTCAACACAATTAAACCTTAAACAAGGGGGAAGAAACAGGTCAGAACAGGGATAGAACAGGTTAAAGAATATTTAGATAACTTAGATGTATTCGAGTTGGTAGGACCTAATACAATTCATTCTAAGGTAACTTGAGGAACTAGCTGAAGTAGTCTCTGGACTACTCATGATGATCTTTGAGAACTCATGGAGGATGGACGAGGTCCCAGAGAACTAGAGAAGGGTAAATAATACCCATCTTCGAAATGAAGGCAAAAAGAGGACCCAGGGAATTGTAAACCAGTCAGCCTGATTTTGATACCTGGAAAGATACTGGTAAACAATCCATTTGTAAGAACCTGGAGGATAATTGGGTTATAAGGAATAGTCAGCATGGATTTCTAAAGATCAAATCATGCCAAACCAACCTAATTTCCTTCTCTGACAGGGTTACAGACCTACTGGATGGTGCGGGGGGAAGCAGTAGACATGATATATCTCAATATTTAGTAAGGCTTTTGACACAGTCCCATATGACATTCTCATAAGCAAACTAGGGATATGTGGTCTAGATTAAATTACTATAAGGTGGGTGCACAACTGGCTGAAAGACCGTACTCAATGAGTAGTTCTCTGTCAAACTAAGAGGATGTATCTAGTGGGGTCCCACAGGTGTCAGTCCTGGCTCCAGTACTAGTCAATATTTTTATTAATGACTTGTATAAAAGGTTCCTTCTAGTCCTACATTTCTATGGTTCTGTGATCCTGTAGCCCTTTCTCATGTGAAGAATCTTATCAAAGCCAATGGGACTATTCGTTTGAAGTAGCAGGCTTTGAGTTAGATACAGTAATTCAAATAAATTGAGGAAGCGTGTTTCAAATGCTGCTCTGAAAACCAGGAAAAATAATGCAGAAAGTAGATAAACAATCTGATGTTCAGTCTTGCAGATAATGGATACTGTATCATTGTGAGATTTATGGGACTGTTTCTGTTAAAAAGCTTCCTTATGCACTTTAGAACAGATCGCTGCCAGATTGGTCCAATTCCAACATCCAGACAGTTTGAATTGGCTGTCGGCTGCAGTGATAATTGTGGTGAACCCTTAACAGCCAGCCACTTTGTGAGCTCTACAGATGGCCACGTGGTTGCAGCTTGTAATAAAACAGACAGTGTCAAAACACTACACAGTATGAGGACATTTCCATGGTAACAGTAAAAATCCCATGGTACCTGTTCTTATGCTGTGATATCAGCACAAGCTACCATGGCTATATTTTCCTTCTCCATGTGGGACCTTAAAAATGTATATGGTAATCCTATGGTATTTTTTAGTAATGTTGATGGTAGTTGAGACTGAGTTCAAAAGAGAAGCCCCCTCTGGATTTACAGGTAACTTTACTAAGGCAGGCATTCCTGTTATAGACACAGTGATTACCGCTTTGTATTAAGAACAGCTGTTGTTTCTCTTTTATCCTGTACTTTAAAATGACCGTGTCTGTGGTCAGGCCGCTAGGAAGGACATTTGCTGTGTACTTGGGTGGCTTGGCCATTTGGATCCCTAGCTCTCACTTATTTGAGGTGCAGCTCCAAGATCATTCAGTGTATGGAAACATTCAAGTCATGTTTCAGATATAATCCTTTTAGTCCTGAGAATGCTTTGTAGAGGGTTAGCCACTGATTTCCATATGCAGCCTCACAGAGTTGGATCTCTACTGCTATTACTATGTGAGATCTGTCAGCTGCATCTGACACTGATCATCAGGCTTTTTTTTTTTTTGGACAGGAGCCTGAGGTCTTGGGGTAGATTTTTGCACACAGCTCTCCCAGTTTCATTCATTTCTTAATCAGTGTTTTATCTTGACTATAAATAACTCAACCCAGTTGCTACTTTTGCGTACAAAAATGTCCCTCTAGGATTCTTTGCATCCTCCCTCTGTATTTATGCATTTCCTCCAGGTCTTATTTTCCATTATTACAGTCTCAGTTTTTTTCATTTATGCAGAAGATACACATTTATTGGGTTTTTACTCCTGACTCTTGGAAGACAGTTCTCTGTATTGCTGATTGTACTGGCAAGCTACAATCCTGAATGCTGCACAGTCGCTTGTTAAGTGTATAACATAGATAAGCAAGATGTTTCTTGTGTGGCCCCTCTTGTTACAGTCTACAGCCATTCGCACAATGACACCTGCCACTTCTGTTTGCAGTCCTGATACCATGATGACTGGCACTCTAAGTACAATAGGGTAGATCTCATCTCAAAGGGGTGGACTGTGTGTACTCCATAAAGGGCGACCAGACAGCAAGTGTGAAAAATCGGGACAGGGGGTCGGGGGTAATAGGAGCCTATATAAGAAAAAGACCCAAAAATCGGGACTGTCCCTATAAAATCGGGACATCTGGTCACCCTAACTCTGTGTGAGCAGGAATTTAAAAAAAGGGATAGATTTCCCAAATCTGTGCATGCACAGATGTGCACTTAATTTGCATGTGCAATTAGCAGTTATTCATCTCACTGGCCATCCATATTTGCATACAAAATTACCACAACAGCTCATGCAGATTATTTTGCATATCCATTTACCTAAGTGTGTGAGAGCACATCTCTTTGCCTGTGCAATTTCACATCCAGGGTCTGATTCTCATTTACACGATGGCCCCACTACACAGCTGTGGCCTTGTGTGGGAAGAATTATGCTCACACAGTTTTAACATCTAGTCTCAAGTATTTTACTTGAAAGAGGGAATGATGCAAAGAATTAAATAGAAGGTTGAAGAAAGCACAGCTTGAAAAAGAGGGAAAGGATAGTTCAGTTGAGCTGATCAGACCTGTTCCTCTGGGCTCACTTCTGCACTGTTGCGTCAGACCTTCCATTCTTTGCTTTGCAGACTTTCGGGACACCAAGTTGGCTTCTTAGAGGCTTGTTTTTTAATCTGTTTCCACTGAATTCTCATCTGCTGCCTAATAACAGGCAAAGGCCACCTTTGTGACCCAAATACCCTCCATCTGCAACACTCCTGGTCCAATGACTTTTGTTTCTTCCCCCGCTCAAACCAACCAAAAGGCAGCAAAGCATTCTGCAGCTTTTAGTATGGTGTGGTGTCAGCCCTGTTCCTTGGGCTCTCAAGCAGCTGGCTAAAGTCTGCCTGACTTACACCTCATGGAGCACTGAATTCAATGGGGTCAGTCCAGACAGACAGACAGACATGGGAATAATTCTGTTGGGAATAACACCAGGCAAACTATTCATAGGACATTTTAGATGGTGAATTTGGCTTTCTTTGTGTTCAGTCTGTTCACTGTCTGCTGCAAAGAGACAGCAGATTTTTAGGACAGATTGACAAAGAAAAGCAGGAAGCCTGTTACTTCCGCCCACAATTTTAATTCCCTAAAATGTGTAAAATTGTCTATTCCCTAAACAGGTGCCCGCTACAGGCTTGAGATGAGTTTTTCCATGACCATTCGTACCAACAGGAGTTAGTGCAAATTAATATTTGAGAAAAGTGATTACAAAAGAGGTGAAATTGTGAAGAACTGAAATTCAGCATCTAATTTGCCAAAATATCCATAAATGATTTTCCCTTCTGTTTGCTCAGCTCTGGTCAGGAGCACACCCTGATTTGCAGCTCATTTAACCCAAATGTAGTCCATGCAGCTGTAGCCACATACAGTCTGAGCAGGATTTGGTCTTTGGTATTCTGTAAAACGATGTAAGGAAATTGAACTTGTCAGCTATAGAACTAACCAGTTATGCAGAAGAAGGTTATCACAGTCTTTCACGTGAGGTTGTGAGAATGCACCTTTTGCTGTGAAATAGGTGCCAAGAAAAAAAGATTGAAATCTCTACACAAGTACATCTTACATGACTCAATTTCATAACAAATTTATTGACCCACTTTCTTAAACTTTCCTAGTCTTCAAATATAAGGAAAATCACAGCCAAGAGCAAACATTTTAAATCTTATTGATCCAAGTGGTCATAAATATTTTTTTGTTTTGATTTCTGAGTGCCTATCACCTCAGTCCTGCAGGTGTTCAACCCATTAGTGTTGCTAAAAAAGAAAAAAGTAGGACAGAGTTGGATTATATTTAACACAGTTCTATTTCAGCCTGACAACTAGCTATGGAACACCTACAAGCTTGTAACTGTGATTCACTCGGAAACTGACTTGACTGATGTCACAGCATATTAATAGCTCCATAATTGTAACCACATTTAGCAACAAGTTTTATTAACAGCTACAAACAAACATCAATCATCTGAAAGCCTGAAAGTATTAGGTGTACACAAATGCAAAATATGCCAGGAAAGGAACTTCTTGCACAGCCAGATTTTATTTTTACAGCAGATTTTCAGTCACATGAAAGCAAGTAGCCCAGGGGTTCAGTGTAGGTATGTCCAGGAGCAATCAGAAACCATTTGCAAAATTAGTGAATCAGGCCTTAATGCCATTGGGGTTTTTTTTTTTGTTGAACAATTTGAAATCAGTGTGTGTTGAACTGGAGCGGGGGGAGAGGGAATGGTGATTCTCTTCCAAGCTCTGCCCACTTGAGATGCTGTTGTCAAAATATGACCATGTGTGCTTTCCGAGCTCCGCTGGGCTCTTTGAGCTTCATTCCCCCTGGGTGGGGCTTGACTGTGTCCAGGAGTTTGGGATGCTGAGTTCCTTCATGATTGGAAGCGGGGGGGGAGTGGTGGCATCTTCCAAACGCCACTGAAGTGAGAGGTCGCTCCTAGTAAGTTGTGCAGAGCAGTGCCCCTTCCTTTCCTTTCCTTACACGATGAACGAAATAATTAGCAATGTTGATATTTAAATGTAAACGCCCTGGGTCTCTCCCCTCGCTGAGATGAATGGGACTGGTCACACCCCTCAGAGCTACTGCTCCAGGCTCTCTACAGTCCTACTTTTGCATCAGTTACACTCATGTTTGAGGCTCTTTGCAACCACAACAACTAGAGACTCGCTAACAAAAAAAAGAAAACAAGCTTCAGAGTGATGCAGTCCCCGTACGACTGCGTAGTCAGTACCCTGCAAGGGACTGCAGTTTTACCTCTAGAAAGGTCACTGGAAGCACATGATTTTTTGATTGCAGCTTTTACTGTGCTGGTTACTTCCAAGAGCTAGCCCATTGCTGACCACGGGAGGCAGTCAATCATCTATTTCCCTCACTTCCTCCTTTTTCCTATTCTCTCTTCATCCTCATTCTCATATCTTTGCCCCTCCTCTTGTCTTCCTTTCACCATGAATAATTCATTTGTGAGTGTTTAAATTTTAAGATGCTGTCTGCTTCAATCTCATCCATCTACAGTGCTCATCACCTTTGTACGACTTTGCTGTTGCTGACCAGGATCTCTCGTGCTGGGCTCATACACATACTTTAGCGGCTGTGATCCTTCTGTAGCTAGCAGGAGGTGCTGATCCAGCATGCACGTTAGGACAAATGACCACCCCTTTTAGAATTGACCAGTCAAAAATGGGTAAAAAATTCTGTGCTAGTTGCAGAGGAATAAACCCTGGGCAAACCTTTTCCCTCCTCATCCTTGGTGCTAAGATCTGTAGAAACATATTCTCCCTGTGGGATGCAACCTCCTCTCCAATGTGTTGCTAACAGGCTTTCTAGCTAATTAAATATTACTTTTTCTTACAGTAATGTCATATGCATTTTGAGTGTTTTAATAGCAGGTGATTCATTGGGCATGTAACAAAGCAAATGATCAAGTCACCTTCTGGCTCAATGTGTGTGTGCTACACAGTGTGTGGCAGTGAAGAAGTGTAATTAGCAAGGCATATAAAATCGGCTTGGAAAAACTATGAAAATAAGTAGAAGGATTTGAAAGAGATTAGGAAAGTAAATGACAAACCAGTGATTAAATGGTGCATGATTAATAACTGTGGAAATGAAAGGATTGACTAAATATTGTGACTTTGTAATGGCTGCCCAATGCAAGAGAAAATATTCTGTGTAAAATACTCCAGAAATGGACCTGCAGATATGCATGTGCTGATACCTGTATAACATTTGTTTCCTTCTGGATTTCTGGCCACAATCTGGCATAGCAGCAACTGAGTCTCTGATCTGGTTGAATCCGTGTCCTAAATTGCATTTTCCATCTTTAACTATTGTGGTCACAATTAAAAGCTCAACTCTTAACAACAGGTACCCTTCTGACATGCTTGTGATATCAGTTATTTTCTACCCTCAGTAAATCAAATAATATTATATATCACTCTGAGATAGATAGCTGTTGTCAAATAGTGGCTCTTCATTGGTGACTGCTTTTCCTTGGCAATGCTATATATGTTGGCTTGGCAGGATTAGATTATCGGTGAATGTCGATAAACATCAATTTCACTATACACACACACACACACACACACACACACACACACACACACTCTATTTCCATTGATAATAAGTTAACTTTTACAGATAGGCGAAGTAAGAAAATTGCTGCTTGGGAAAGTGGAGTTTGATTTAAGGATAGTTAGTTTGTATATTGTGATATGTGATGTTGATGATTTGTGTTTTAATGGCTATAAAGCTTTAACTCTTTGAAATAAATGTCTATTGTCATTAAATAATTCTGATTCTCTCCTTCCTATAATTTCGCGCAGCTGTGAAAATTTAAATATATAAAAATTGAGAAAAATGCTTTAAATCCATAATTTTGCACACTAGAAATTTTAAATCAATAAAAATAGAAATAAATGTTTTAAAATGAACATAGATATATCTGTTGAAATTATACAAAAAAAAATCATCAAATTCTGCTTAGACCATAGTAGTTAACATGTAATGAAGAGTTCATTTGCTGTAGAACTATTTCTATTAGTGGCTAGAAATTCCCTGGTTTATAATTATACTGGTTGGACATACATGATTGAGATGCATTCTGTACATCTCTTAGATTTGAATTTCAGTAGGACTAACCATACCAGTATTAAGACTATGGTGATGTTTTAATAGCACGTAATGCCTGGCCCAAGTCAGGGTTTTAGCTCTGCTGTAACAGAGATTAGAGAAAATAATGAAATAACATTTTGTTTAGCTTCTCTGCTTGGACAGCACTTTGCGTGTGATCAGTTTTCCTGTATTCTGGGTATAGTCAGCTATTTCCCCTTATTTGTCAGGTCTTTCTTGCCATATTAGAGAGAGAAAAAACATTTTAAAAATAGGCAAATGTGACTATAAAACGACAGAAATTGGCTATGTGTGGGGCGGGGTGGAGGGCGTTGAGCAGGGAGAGGACACGTGTAGGACCTTAAACTGCTTCAGTGTCATTCCTTGAAACTGATTAGACTACAATTTGTCTGCGTCCCTTTATACCAGAAGTCTTTCTTGATTCAAGGAGAGAGAGAGAGAGCGCATCACTGGGCAACAAACTGAGACTAAGGGCCAGATTTTAAAAGGTATTTAAGCACCTAAAAATGCAGATATGCACCTAGGCACTTTTGAAAATCCCACTAGGTGCTTAACTCCCATTAAAACCAATAGGAGTTAGGTGCCTAGATGCACCTTTAGGCACCTAAAAACCTTTATTTAAAAAAAAAAATCTGGTCCCAAGTGCATTTCCTAGTAGCATCTAGACTGTCTCTGAAAATATGCCAAATATATTATCCATATATCCAAGCATTCATCTTGTGTAACTAGAAATTGTGAGGGTAGGTCAAAAGCCATTTTGGAAATTCTGGATATATCTTCCTTTGGGACATTTTCGTTTAACACACTTGACACCTGGTTCAAAGGGATAAGAAAGCATATTCATCAAAAGTATTTTATGAGCTTGCTTCAGCAAAAATTCCTCCATAGCAGGGTTGGTCTAGGAGGATTCACCATAGTTCTGGGTAGGCAAGTCATTTGATTACATTTATTGATTTGTACCTTTTTTATTTTGGGATTAAGTTTTATTGACTGTTGTGTTTTGAATTATTGTAGAGTGCCTAGCAGTATGGATAGGTGCTTCATAAACTGAAATAAATATCCAGAGAATAGCTGAATGCCATTTGAGTCAGGGAAGCCACCAGAAACCTTCCTGAAAGATAGATAATGGAATTTTAACAAGTGGTTGCTGAGGGCCCACTCCAACACCTCAGTGTCTAATCCTTCTGAATCTCCTGGCTTTTGTGGGTTGGAGACAGTCTAAGATCTGGGGGGTGAACTGTAACTTAGTTGGAACAGTGCAGTAAATAATTAGCTATCTTCAAAATGTCTGCAGCAGCTTTCATCTTGTCAGTAAAATCATTATTAGAGGCTGCATATTAGGGATCTATTAAGCTTCAAAGATAAAACCTTCCATACAAAATGTATCAGCCATGAAACGCTTTCTGACTCTGCAGAATGAATAACTCTGTACAAGAAATGGATTCATATTACTCAGTGCTTTATAATATAGAGGGACGTTTGATAAATACAGTAGGGTGTGTGATAAGCATAAATGTCCAAAGAAGATTTTATTTAATACAACTGATACATATTTATAATGCCTTCAGTGGGAAAATGTTTTAATTAAAATAAAAATGTACTGTTTAGCTCTTGGCAATTGGAGTGAAAGGTTCTGTTCTCCCCTCAGTGCATGTACAGAGTTCCCTCTGGAGTAAATGGAATTACAGGCCTTGAAGGGAAAAGAAGAGATCTAAGGAGTACACAGTATATAGGAAATATAGGGCTGACTCTTATCCAGGGCTAGCCATATAAACCAGGTTCAAACAGTAGTCACAGATCAGTAAATAGGTAACTGTCATTTATCCAGCAGGCTACAGTCTCAGTAGTTAATCAGCCGTTGGGACCTGAAAAGATCCCCCAGGGCTATCTATTTAGACTCCTTGAATCATGAATATTCTCTCCCCACATAATATCCACCTTGCAAAGCAGCCTTTCAGTGCATTGTCTTATCTGTGTGCAACTTGCTTCCATATTCCAGTGCAAGAACTTTAACCGCTGATTTGGACAGCTGGGCTCTGTAGTAAAGTGAAGACAAGCTGGCTGGGTTCATTTTGTACAGATGGTTAGGAGTGCGGTGTGCTATGATAAGATGGGACGACAATATACAGAATCTAAAGGAGAAGTGCTAACCTTTAGGCAGCACAACACCTGAGAGTGAATAATGATCAAGGTGCATTACATGGTTAGTTACAGGTAGGGTGACCAGATGTCCCGATTTTATAGGGACAGTCCCAATTTTTGGGTCTTTTTTCGTATATAGGCTCCTATTACCCCCCCCACACACACACTCCCTGTCCCGATTTTTCACATTTGCTGTCTGATCACCCTAGTTACAGGAGCTGAAGTAGCACTGATGTGAACTCACAGTATACAGTGAAAACACACAATGGGCTAGGATCCTCTGCTGGTGTAAATTTGTGTAGCTCCATCGACGTCGGTGACACTTTACATCAGCTGAGGATCTGGCCCACAGCATTTAATGTTTCAATAATAATTGCACTACTTGGTGTCAGTGGAGTGGAGAAGGGACATAGCCTTGTCAAAGTACCTAATGTCATTAAAGGGACACTGTCTGAGAGAGAGAACTAATGTCATTACTTGTCTTGCTTTAATGAAGAGATCAGAAGTGTGTTCCCTCCTCTTTCTAGTGTTGCTAGACTGACAATTTACAATGCATCAAGAAAAACCATCCCCAGGCAAATCAGACTCCATGTTCAGTAGCTCCTGGTTTATGTAGTTTAGTTTTGTGTCTGACTGGTAAATTGCTTTTAGTTCAATAATTTATCTCCTGCCAACTGTTTTATTGTCATTTTGATTTATTAATGAGTTGAGTTGGAAGGCTATCTTCATGCTATAACACAGTGAAGTAAAACCAAGACTTGTGTTAAGCACAGATTGCAAATGTAAACAGGCATGGTTTTAACCACACAGCATCTCTTAGTAGCCAGCATGGGAAAAGAGGGCTGGACCTCCTGGGTTTTAAACTAATCTTTGCCACTATGTCTTACCTTTCCCCTCTATGTGCAATGAGGTGATACAACACTTTTCATCTTCATAAGGAGATTGTGATGCTTAATTAAATAATGTTTGTAAAGCACTATATGAAATTGCCAGGTATTATTATCCTCCCACTCATTTCTAGAGCTGGATAAATACTGCCAAAAGGTATTGTCTACTTCATAAAAACAAAACCCTCAGACTTCCTTGCTCTCTATTTGTGACCCCTTTTTACATGCTACATGTAAACATTTGTGAGGGGATTTTTTTGCAGAAATATTTGGAGAAAGACAAAAAGGGGTTACAAAAATACTGCTGCAAATTTGTAATCACCTGAGTGTTTGCATCAGAAGAGTTCATGTAGCTGTCTTGAAAGTTCTTTCTGGGATTCACCCAGTTGGGAAGCAGAAGTGTTACGTGACCAAGGAGCAGGAATATCAGGTTACAGAAAGCAACTTCTCTAAATTCTTTCCTAACTCCAGGCAATAAGGACCAGATCCACAAAGGTACTTAGATGCCTAACCTGAGACTAAAGCACTTAAGTCTGCGGTTTGTGTCTAAGTCCCAATTTTGGCTCCACGGTGATCCACAGAATTCCCACCGAACCCGGTAGGCACCTAAACTTTCTTGGCATCTACGTTACCAGAGTAAAAGTTCCCACCTTTTCATGTTCTCTGTATGTGTATATATATCTCCTCGCTATATGTTCACTTCTATGCATCTGATGAAGTGGGCTGTAGCCCATGAAAGCTTATGCTCAAATAAAGTTGTTAGTCTCTAAGGTGCCACAAGTACTCCTGTTCTTTTTGCGGATACTGAAACCTAAGTACTTATGTTTCTGCTTCTGGGCATGCATCCATCTAGGCATCTGGACACCTATCTTTTACATAAGCCACAGAGTAATTCGGCTGCCTAACTGTGTGTGGGGCCTGATCTGGTAGGTGTGCTCAGAGACTACCTACTGGATTGGGTGCCATTCAAAATGCAGGAGGAGGTGGTGGCGGCGGCAGTACCTACCTTATAACATTTAGCCCAGTGGTTAGCAAATTCTTCTGGTATGTCGGAGACCTAGGTTTAATTCCCCTCTCCGCCAGAAGGCGGGGGAGAAGGATTTGAACAGTGTTTTCTGGGCAGAGTGCTATAACCCCTGAGCTATGGGATAGTCTGGTCTGGGACTTCCTCACTCTCTCCTGCTGGAGCTGTTCCACTGTGGATTAAATAATAAAAGAGCAACTGGAGCAGGGGGATTAGATCCAGGATCTTGCACCTCCCAGCCAAGAGATGTTGCCCTAACCCCCAGACTACAGAGTCACTGATGCTCTCTGCCCCAATGACTATTTAATTTATTTATCCACGGTAGAACAGTGAGGTGGGAAACAGTGGGTGGGGGGGGCGGAAGAGTGGATGTAAGAAGCTTTCCCCACAGTGAGGTCAGGTAGCATTTTCATTGTGCTACTAGCTGCTGACGGCACCTGCTTCCCCTAAGAAGGAGAGGGTAGAAAGCAGGGCTAGTCACCCAATCCTTCCTCCACTCCCCATGCATGCACCAGCCAGCAGAGCTGGTCAGGGTGAATGATGTACTGTGCATGGCAGAGCATCTGCTGCAGTGTGTTCTCCCTTGAGTCCCAGGAGGAATTCGGGCTGATTTTAGCCAGAAGTCTCTCTGGAGCTCCTGAGCCACCACTGTCTACATCCCCTCCCAGATCCCCTTCCCACATGCGTCTCCCACAGGATAATGCTTGTAAAGGCACAATCCTATCTAGTCCATAAGCCTTGTTTATGCTAGGCTGTTTTGTCCCACATTTCCCATTGTTCCTACTACTGATTCAGCTCCAGCAGAGGTGGGCGACCAAGGTGCCAACAGTAGCTTTTAAAAATAAAATAAGATCTTTAAGTTTTATGGCACTTGTTGTACTGAACTGCCTAAGGGAAAATTAGATGTTATGGTGCCATCTGCATACCCTAGTGCGGTGTTTTTCAATGTCCGGTCCCGGAAATCTCCCTGACACAGTTGAGGAAAGCAGCAAACTGGTCACTGGTATCAAAAAGGTTGAGAAACACCTGCGCTAGTGTTCCCACTGGCAGGGAAACTGAAGCAGGGTTAGCAATGGAGGGAAATGTAGGCCAAAAAAGCTTGGTGTAGGTGTGAGCAGTGGATGTGCAGGGTAGTGTATCTGATTTTCCATGACTTTCCTGCACAGAATGTATGCCATTCTAGTCTGTTTTCCAATCCAGAAAAAGTAGAACATCTCTTAGGTTATTGCAAAAATACGGAATTCTATTTTGTTAGCTGAAGAGACCTCTCAGCACTCCCTTAACAGCTATAGCCATGTGTTCACCACATATGGAATGACCTCCAGAAAGGAGCTGTCAGCTGCACGTGCCAAATGCTTTAAATTAACCCACTATGTTTGCCAAGCACTGATTTCTCTCTGTTTAGTGATGTTGATTGATTAGCTCATCACAAACCTTATATGCAACATGTATATACAGTATGTGCTACTGGGTTTATCGGGGCAGGCTGGTGAAAAGGACTTACTGTATCACGCTTTCTGTCTCCATTCACAATTAGGATTTGCATCTCTTTTATGCCTTGCTGCGGTGAGGGAAATGTCGCACTTTGTGTTTATTAAGCAGCTGCACACCTAAGGGGTGTATGTGTGGGTTGAGAGGATTTGCTTCTCTGTTGCAATGTCAAATTTAGAAGAAAGGCGAACAATCTACAACACAAACATATTGACAAGGCAAGTATTATACGCCGTCTGTAATTAGCATAGGATTCAATTCATGCCTGGAAGTTGGATGTTCCAAAGAGGATGGGCACAACCATAGTTTGGGGATACTGGAATGATGAACAGAGATGGCAAAAGTAGCTCATGGATTATAGAGGAGCAAGATTTAGCAGTGATTTCCAACTCAAATGTAATTTACCCTGGTTGACATGAGCAGCCAGAGCAGAAACAAAATGTTACTTCTTCCCAAAAATAGGGCAAGGACCAAGCCTCCAAACATCAGCACAGATTATGTCCTACAAATTTTCTCAGCTGGGTGGCTATAGCCAGAGCTGGGCGAGTACTGCAAAATACTTTGTTAATGTGCATTGCAAATAGATTTGCTTCAGCTGCCTTTGGGCCCCTTTTGTGATCATTTTCTGCTATTATTTTAGTGAAGGAGATTCCTGGCATGAGTATTTGGGGAAATGGGGTGTTCTCAGAAAATATGGGAGAATATTCATAGATTCCAAGGCCAGAAGGGGCCGTTAGATCATAGAGTCTGACCCCCCTTCTGTATCACAAGCTACAGAACATCCCCAAATAATTTTGTAATGGGGTTCATTCACAACAGGAGCGCCTCCTCCAGGCTGCGTGTGGTGTAGCAGCATTCTTCCTGTATGGCGCCCCTGCCGATGGTCTCTCCAAGACTCAGCCCAGCAGCTAGGTCACTCTCTGGTCCCTCACTTTCTAGGGTGTCAAAGTCTTGCTAGATCCGGGTGGCACCTCCAGTAGTCCCCCTATTGGCTGATATGGGAACCCAGGCCCTCCCTCCTACACTGGGTTCCAGCCCAGGGACACTGTAACCAGCAGCTAAGGTTGACACAGTTTCCCTGCTTGCTGTTTCCCTGGGCTTCTTCTTACCCTGTCTTAGCAGGTTTTCTTTCCCTACTGCTCGTCTGGGATTGGCCCTTATTCCAGGCTTTATTCTCTTCCTCAGGGTTTCATCCTCTGCCTCCCCATCTCTCTGCTCCCACAGAATGACTGCAGACTCTCTCCCTGCAGCCCCTTGCTACTACAAACATCCTCTTTGTATTCCTTTCCCAGCTTCTCCCACAGCTGGCCTTTATCTGTAATTAATACACCTCTACCCTGATATAACGCTGTCCTCGGGAGCCAAAAAATCTTACCGTGTTATAGGTGAAACCCTGTTATATCGAACTTGCTTTGATCCACCGAAGTGCGCAGTCCCACCCCCCGGGAGCACTGCTTTACCGTGTTGTATCCGAATTCGTGTTATATCGGGGTAAAGGTGAATTTATAATTCCCTGGGCCTCCCATCATGTGCAACTGTGAAGGTTAATTGGCCCCTCTTGAGCCACCTTACCCCCTTCAGGGCTGGTGTGGGATGAACACCCCATCACACATTTCTAGAGGAGATCTTTTAGAAAACATCCAGACTTGGTATAGAAATTGTCAGGGATGGAGAATCCACCTCAAACATCGGTCAATGGTTCATTTCTCTCACTATTAAAAATGTACACCTTTTCTTCTGGTCTGAATTTGCCTAGCTTCAACTTCCAGCCATTGGATCGTGTTATGTCTTTCTCTGCTAGATCAGAGAGCCCATTATTAAATGTTTGTTCCCCTTGTAGACACTTAGAGACTAATGAACTCACCCCTTTACATTTTCTTTGGTAAGATACATAGATTAAGCTCCTTGAGTCTCACTATAAGGCGTGTTGTCTAATCATTTAATCAGTCTCATAGCTCTTCTCTGAACCCTTTCCAGTTTTCAACCTCCTTCTTGAATGGTGGGCAGCACAACTGGACACACTATTATAGCAGTGGTCACACCAGTGCCAAATACAGAGGTAAAATAACCTCTCTACTCCTACTTGAGATTACCCTGTTTATGCACCCAAGGCTTGCATAGCTCTTTTGGACACAATGTTGCACTGGGAGCTCATGTTCAGCTCATTACCCACCATGACCCCAAAATCTCTTTCAGAGTCACTGCTTTCCAGGATAGAGTCCCCCATCCTGAAGGTATGGTCTCCGTTCTTTGTTCCTAGATGTATACATTTACACTTAGCTGTATTAAAATGCATATTGTTTGCTTGCACCCAGTTTGCCAAGGAATAGTTTGCTCTACATCAGTGACCTATCTTCTTCATTATTTACCGCTCCCCCAATTTTTGTCATCTGCAAACTTTGAGTGACAACTTTGTTTGTTTTCTTCCAAATCATTGATAAAATTTTATATAGTGTAGGGGCAAGAACAGATCCCTGTGGGGACCCCACTAGAAACGTATCTGCTTGATGACGATCCCCGTTTACAATTATATTTTGAGACCTATCACTTAGCCAGCTTTTAATCCGTTTAATGGGTGCTATGTTAATTTTATATTGTTCTAGTGTTTCAATCAAAATATTGTGTGGTACCAAGTCAAATGCTTACAGAAGTCTAAGTATATTACTTCAACACTATTATCTTTATCAACCAAACTTGAAATCACATTAAAAAATCAAGTTAGTTTGACAGGATCTATTTTCCAAAATCCAATGCTGATTGGCATTAATTATATTACCCTCCTTTAATTCTTTATTAATTAATTCCTGTATCAGCTGCTCCATTATCTTGCCCAGGATTGATGTCAGACTGATGGGCCAATAATTACCTAAATCATCTGCTTATTTTGTTTAAATATGGCACAAAATTATCTTTCTTCCAGTCTTCTGGAACTTCCCTGGTGTGCTGAAACGTAATGAAAATTAACATTAGCAGTCCTGTGAGCTTCTCAGCTAGGACTTTTAAAACTCGTAGATGCAAGTTATCAGTATTCTACAATTCCCAGCTTCTAATTTATATTCATTACTGTCAACTTTCTCTTTCTTCCATTCCAAAACAAATGGAAGAAAGAGAAATTATAAATATATATAAAATTATTTTTTGTAGCTGCCTTCACCTCCCCTCTAAACCAGGTCAGTTTTTTTAACCAATAAGAGCTTCTTCCTTAAATGTGGGGTTGTGGCTTCTTGAGCAACTGGTAAAATGTTCTGAAACAATTCCCAATTATCATTCACATTTTTCTGATTAAATTCTTCCTCCCACTTGATTTGGGGTTCATAGTAGTTGTCAGCTTTGTGACACTGGCCCTTTGAAAGTACCAAGTATATATATCTTACTGGTTGGACTTTGTGTTTGCACATTATAATAAATGTGATCAAGTCATGATCACTTGTGTCTAAGCTCCCATTAATTTTTAGTTCTGTGATCAGTTCCTCTTTGGACTCCTCTACCCTTAAAACACTACAGCGATGTAGTTGCACTGCTGTAGCTGCATAGCTTTAGCACTTCGGTGAAGACACTACCTGGGAAGGGTTCTCCCATCAGCGTAGGTAATCCACCTTCCCAAGAGGTGGTAGCCAGATCAATGGGAGAATTCTCCCATTGACCTAGCGGTGTCTACACTGAGGGTAGGTCTGTTTAACTGCATCACTCATGGATGTGGATTTTTCTCACCCCGAGTGACATAATTATACTGTGCTAATTCCTAGTGTGGGCCAGGCCTTTATCTGTAAAGACAAAATCTAATGTAGAATTCCCCCAGGTTTGTGTGATGCTGACAGGCCAGGTGCCAGCTCATGCCAAGGTCCCCATGCCTCTCACGTCACATTGGGAGCACCACAGTTAGTTGCCACACTTTTTTCACAAAAAGCAAATCGGAGAGACTGCAGTCATGACCCGAACAGTCTAAGGATCATTCTTGTGGGAGCAAAAACCAATAACCTATGCCTTCTCAAAGCTACCTATCTGTGCTTGAATGTTCCATATTGAATAGGCACGCTGACTTGCTTGTGTACAAACCAAGCGTTATTGACCAGAGAATTCTTTGAAACAAATATATATATATTTTTTTAAATCAAACTGTTCCTGGACAATTCATGAAGAGGAAAAGGCAAACTTCAACAGATAAGTTGCCATTTTATTCTCCCAGCACTAATTACACAAATCAGTTGAAGTAACTAAGACAGGAATAAGGCTTTCAGCTGCCTACTTAATAAAATGCTGACAGAGATGATAAACATTCCTTTAAAAAGAAAGAAGAACAAATGATTGAACTAATCTGCAACCGGGTGGGTGTCTATCTAATGAGAGACTCAGACTTTTTGTTACCATGAAAGGAGCAACGGAGATTCCTTTCATTATTAGAGTGTCTCTTCATCCACCAGTGCCTTTGGGTAACCAAACATGAGATCTTTGGGTTGTTACTATTATTAAATACCCCAAAGCGTGTTAGGAATGTAACAGAACCAGGTGAAGGCACCTGAAGGTGCCTTGAAGGACATTCTAAATACAGTCTAAATTCAGACATGCCACAACAGATGAAAGCGAATAAAAGACAAAATTGGGAGAAAGGGAAAGGTAGGAGAAGGATTACAATAATAAGGTCCCCCTAATTACTTTGTGTCTGATCCTGCATCCATTGAAATCAATGGGAGCATTACCGTTGACTTTAGTGGGCGCAGGATCAAGCCCTGAGGCACATACATATCTGGAGATGGTCCTAACAATTAGGATTCCTGCAGGTAGTGGTGGCCTTGGGCAAAATTTCAGATGGTGCCCAGTAAATCTTTGATATTTTGGTACATTTGAAAATTCAGTAAAATGGATTTTTCTTTCCGCATCATTGGAGCAAATAGCTCGTCCAACCCAAAGGTCAGGCCTTTGGGACATTTCGTGCCGAGCCTTGTTCCTTAAGCTGCACAGGAACTAATTAATTAAGGCACTTTTGAAAGTGTCTCTTCATCCCCTTTTGTGGCTTAGAGCTATTCAGTGAAAGCAAAGGGTTGGCATTTCTGCCTGCAGGAACATATGCTGAACAGTCTGGAGCACCAGGCCAGCTGCCCTGCTGAGACCTTTCATTGAAAGAGCTCTGCGGCTAACGTAACCGCGGTAAATGGAGAGGAAGGTCAAGTTTTGCTTTAATTTGAGTTTGCCATTTCTCTGAGTGAGGCAATTGCCCCCCACCCACCCTGACAGAGCTGGCACTGACTTGATTTTATGGTCACTAACAAGCCGGGTGACAGAAGCTGTGTTATGAAAATGCGTTTTTGTGGAAATATTACATAAATGAGTCATCTGCATGCATTTGGAAAGGCCTATTACACTGACACACACTGTCACCAAAGGCTGTATAGCATATTGGTCAAATATGGTGGTCTTGGAAGTGAGCTCAGAGAAAGTTGCACATGGCCAGAACTTGCAGAGAGGGACAGAAACTGTCATTGTTAATTAGTTTTCAAGTTGTTAAATAAGAATTAAATTGCTCAAGTGCAGAAGAAATTATGCTGCATCTCAGTCCCAGGTCCTGTGTCACAATTTCATGGGCTGCGTAAGGAATCACATGATGGTTTTAAGGTCTAACAGCATAGATTCAATAAACAGGGACAAAGTCTTATCACAGCTAGTCAGGAGGTTTTTGGTCAGTCAAGAGTGCACATTCTAGACTTCAGGAGCTAAATCCCAGCCTGAAAATATTAATAAATTATAATGAATTTAGAAGGATGATATTGTAAATCTTATGTTCACCAACTTAAGGCCAAATTCAGCATTCAGTTATGAGTACACAGCAGTAATTGATTTCAGCGGGCACACGCAAAATGGAGGGCAGAATTTAGCCTTTAGTGCATAACATTAGAGAGGGCTTTGGTTAAGATTTCTCAGTAGCCTTGTATTGTCAGCCTTTTATTGCAAATTATTTAGTGTCCGTGTTTTCATTGATTTATTAAGCTAAGCCTTGTTGCCGAGTCTGTGATAGGCAGTTTCTAATGTTATCATTATTTGCATAAACTTAGTGAACAGGGCAATATGGGATGTCAGTGACTATTAATAATCTGGAGGCTGTTTTTGCCACCTGGTAATATGATTGATACCTATATATCAATGCAATACTTTTACAAACTTCGGGTGAAGCTGAAAATTACTCTGCAGGGCTCCTTGCAGGCATTGGGCAAAGCTAGAAGTAGCACACATTATATATGCTGGCAAAACATAAAGGAAGACATGGTCTCACTCCCAAAGAGTTTACATTCTAAAAAAGCAAAAGATAGGAGAAAGGGGCACATCATACATGTGAATGATGAAGGTGATGACTGGCCATGTCTTGATGACACAATATTTATTATAGGTTAAAGTTACCTGATATTTCTCAAGACCCTGTTCTCAGTTGCTTATAATTTTGAAAAACTTCAACCATTTGGGATGAAATTTTCCATACCATGTCTCTGCCTCAGGCTGAATTTTTTTGGAAAGTTTCATCTAAAATGATGGAACTGTTTCCAAGAAAGAGGTTAGGGAAAATATATTTTTGTCATGGTTTAAAAAATTCTTAAAATGGTTTAGTTGAGATGCTCTAGTACCTCTGTCTCGTGGAAGGGGGAGGAGGAGGCAGAGGCGGAGGAGAAAGAAGAGCATTGACTTTGCAACCTTAACATTCTTTTAATATCCTTTGTGTATATAATTAGGTCATACAGAATATACCCAGGTAGCCCCTCCAATATTGATGCTATTAACTAATTTCTTGTGCACATTTATCGGGTGTTTTCCCTTGTAGGACCTAGCAGGAATTCAACCAGCATCAGTAGTGAAAATCTTGCCATTGATGTCAGTGGAACTATGCCAGTTCACAGCAGCTAAGGATGTGGCCCAGTGACTTTATTATTATTATTGTTTTTACTTTGTAGTATGCAAGATAGAGATTTGGGATTTTGTTTAATCATTGCCTGGAGTGAGGCAATGTGACCTAGTGGGCAGGGCAGAGCAAGACAGTGGGGACTCAGAAGAAGTGGGTTCTATTCCTGGCTCTGCAACTGGTCTGCTGTGTGACCTTGGGCAAGTTGCTTTTATCCCCCTGTGCCTCCGTTTTTCCACTTGTAAAATGAGGATAATGATACTGACTTCCTTTGTAAGGTGCTTTGAGATTTACTGAAGAAAAGTGCTCTATAAGGTGTAGGTACAGGTATTAAACCACTGCACAGAAAATACGCTGGCAGTGGATGACCATAAGATTAGTGGGCCATTTTGGCAGACAAGACAAGGCAGCTTACCCGCCTCTTTCTTAGGCAGAGAACGCCAGCTGAGCTTCAAGGTCCCTGACTGAGATTCAAATTTCAACCTGATACACAGGGCTTTAGGGGTGTGGTTCACCTTGACTCTGATAGAAGTATGGCTAATCCCCAGTATGTGCCTGTAGCAAGTTAAATGTATGTGTTGGGGTGTGTGTGTCAGTATTTGAAAGGAGAAACTGAGAAGAGGCCAGCTCCCAGGAAAGGTCAGAAAGCTTCAGTCTGAGAATTGGTTTGGGGAGGGAAACCTTTTGTTCCGTATAAAAGTGCTCAAAGAAACCAATCTATAGCCATCTAATTGAGGATGGTTCACAATGGCGGTGACTGCTTTTCATAGCAACTTTATTTAGGGCTTCCTTGCCTTGTTACCCATCCTGAGTTCATCAAGCGACTGATACAGGCTCCAGTGAATATAACTGAATTTTCGCCATGGAAGTGGCTGACAAAATACACTGTATTTAGCTTTGATTCTAGATCTTCTCCATGTCCCTCGACAGCCCAGCCTCTACAGATGAGTGGTGAAGTCAGAAATGGGGGAAACTAAGTGGTACTGGCTACTCTGAAGCAACGGTTGACATCCCTGTGCGGCACATCTGGGATTCTCCATTGAGGGTGGGAATAGTGCTCTTGGGAGACAGGTGATTTTTTACAATACAACTTTATGGTGCACAGTGTAGTCCATGCAAACAGATTCCTAAAGTATTTTGGAGTTAAATAGTTACAGAATGAAACTAAAATAAAAGCAGTAGCCAAAAGAAATGTAAAGGCAACCGGGCGAGTTAACTGAAGAAGGCAGAAAAAGAAGGTCCTTAAGATTCAGTCGGAACGAGTTGAGGGTCACTGTTTTGACTGGCATACCAGGGACCTCTGGAGCTAAATGCATGAGCCTCTACAGCTCTAGCTAAAGACCAGGGTTCTGTAGCTGAGGCCTGCACTAGACTCCTTACACATACTGACCAGTGAGTTACGCATACGAAGGAAGGAAATGTAGAATTGTCTGCTGACGTGAATGGGAGAGTAGTGCTGCTGTTTGAGGCTTGAGGCTAACGTTGTCACACTTTCTTGTGCTGTAACAAAGAAAGTAGCAGGATTGGAGACCTCTTCAGAGAGCCGTGTCATGGGGAGACTCCAGAAGAGAGTCTCAATTGCCCATGTAACTGAGATTGGTAACATGAACTGGACGTCAGCCTGACGCTCTGTTGTCATTCCATTTCCCTGCCTCCAGTTTGCAGTGTTATGGGCCTCTCGCTGTTACTATTTAAAATGCCTCCCACGGGATATAGCTAAAAGGCAGACATGTAATTTGCCTTCTGAGTGGATTCCATCACCCCCAGGTGTAAACAGGAATGAAGTAGCTGATGACCTGACCAGAACTGGAAGATTGGAAACTCAGGATGGAATACCTGTTGAGAATATTGTCACCCAACCAAGAGGAATATTACCTGAAATAAATGGTCAGAAGGTGAAAGAGCCTCTGATCTTGGAAAATAAAATCCACTTTTGTGAGGTTGCAGACAGGGCACGCTGCAGGAATGAAATCAATAGAGGTGGGCCTAAGATATATTCACTCTGCAAGATGTTTTGGGATCAGGCTTTTAACACCTGCCCATGCTTTTGAATGTAATATCATAGGGAACCTGAAGCTTTTCCGATTAGACACCTTGGATCTAGATTTTGAACTCAACTTGTATTGGGTTCTTTGTATTCTCGACTTTTGTGGCCTGATATGATTATCACAGGACAACAACAGCATGGAAAGCTGAAATAGGAAGGGTGACTTTTTTTTTTTTTTTTTAAATCAAAAGCTTTACTTCCACCCACCCAGAGCCTGATTCATGGTATCTCCCTGCACCACTATAAAACAAAAATGCTCATTGGCCCTCTCGTTGGTATGGGTGTTGGTATTGGTATGGTGACAAAGCCCTTGCCTGTGTGTTGCCTTAGAGCTGTGGCTAAGGCAAAGCCTCATATAAGACATTAGGCTGGTTTATTGGTTGGTTTTTTTTTTTTTTTTTAAATATTACAATATATAGTCAAGAACAAATTGCCCTTGTATATAGTCAGGGATGGCAAAATTCCTCTCCAAAGTGATGTTATTAAATTTGCAATTTTCATTTCAAATGCTTTCCAAAGTGAATATTGACAGAATTTACAAGCTGGAGTTTCTTACCAACTCTTCAGTCCCATGATTTATATTTAGAGGGGAACTTCAGAGATTTTTTGCTTGGGATGGAAATCTTAATTTTTTTCCACTTAACTCTCTCTGTACAGGCTCCATATCTCCAAAGACATTTTAAAATGGAAATAATGGAATGTCATTTCCTCCTTCACTCATCTGCCAGGTCCTGAGTTCAGGTGTCTGTGTTTCTTTGGCAACAAAGAAGGACACGGCAAAAAAATAAAGCATTTTCTTGTACTGCCTACTACTACAAGATCTTTGATGTCATCCTCTGTTGCCAGGGAAACACAGAATCCTGAACTCAAGACTTGCCAGGCAAATGAAGGAGGAAATGAATTTGTTTCAATTTTAAATGTTCTTTGTGATTTTTTTTTTTAAGCATGCACAGAGTTTTGTTACTGATTTGAGATCTAAGGCGTTTATCTGAAGTTCAGCTTTAAAATTGTGTGTGTGTGTGTGTGTGTGTGTAATTCTTTTGTATCTCATTGCATCTATTTCTGTATTATTTGATGCAAATATGAGTCTGGAGTCTCAATGGCACAGCTTCATTTTAGCACTAATGCCTGCTGCAGTGTAACTAGATGCACATAAAATATTAACACACACAGTATGTGTCGCAGAATAAAATATGAAAATTTGTTGCACTGTATCCGATATTTATTTCCTTTGCCACTGTCAGCACCTTGTCTCAGAAGAAATTCCACAGCATTTTAATTTCTGCCAGTTCCTTGACGAATTATGATAACTACAGGTAGAAAACAGACCAGCTGTGTAGATACATTCATCTTATGAGCAACCTCAGAATAATTTACAAGGTCTGTAATACAGCCTCTACTCCCCCTGTTCTTTTTGTAGACTGACCTTGTTTAAACACCGTGTCTTGTACCTTTCTTGTACACTTTATAAATCAGTTCACATCAAATATTTTCCTGTTCGTTATGGTATAATGATTTTTCCTCCTCAACACTAAATGCAGATACATGCTCCTCTAATAAATGTTTGATCTGGCTGAACTACTTATGGTAGTCTGCAAAATTATTTTTACACTGGCTCTGTCAAAACTTAGTACATAGTTTTTTTTTTTTTTTTTCCTGTGTTCTGTCCTCTCTTACTCCCCCTTGGCAAAGAGGTATAGAACCCAGTAAGGTTCATTTCATCTCCACTTCTCCTGTAAAATAAACTTAGAAATATTTTGAACAAAACTATGCAGCCTCAGCCATAGGATTTTAAATTACCTTGGGGTCTCACATGTACCAGAGGCATGGGGTAGTCATGGCTAGGTGCAGTCATACTGTATCCATGAATAATGGTCAGCTATTTGATTGGCTGGCACAGAACTCTTCTGTGATGAGAGTGGCTAGCACAAATTCCATTTGATACGATATTGAACACCATGGCCTGCCCTCTTCCCTCCAATCTGATTGACACAGATTTCTCCATCTATTTGGTTGTTTGGTAACAACAAATAGAGAACCTTCTATTAAAACTAGATCTTGCTGTTGTTCCTCAAGTATATTCTACTGTTGCATTGTTGGATTTTTTTTCCCTAATACTCAGTAATCTTTAAACAAGCATGATATTTTGGATGGGTTCCTGCATCCTCCTATATTCTTCACTGAGGATGAAGAAATTGTGTCTCTTTTCCTACCCTGGCCAAGTTTTAAATGATTCTTCTATTGAGAACACTGTACTCTGCTTAAACTCTGGGCCAAATTTCCAAAAGCACTTTAACTCACCGGGGAAGATTTTCCTATCTGAGCGTTTTTTTGTTTGTTTGTTTGTTTGTTTTTTGGCATGCTAATCCCAGATGTAGCCAACATGTTATCAGTTTGCCAGATCTGTGGATGTGAAAGTTTAGACCTCGGATTTAGGGTCCCCTGAAAATTTGGTTCTACGTTATTTTTTGCCAGGGTGTTGGTGGAACATGCAAGAAGTAACTGAGCCTCTGAACAATTTGGATACTGTTCATGCTCCCTACTGATTCATGTGCACTGATGGACTTCCATAGACTCTTCCCAAGTGCAAAACAGTAGATTTGATATATGTCTGTTTCCCACTTGTGATGTGGGTTTCCTGACAGAGCTGATCTCAAAGTGGTTGCATTGGATCACATGGTCTCAGGCAACTTACAACTCAAGGGTTGGTTTTGTCTCTGCTTCTAGCACAGCCTGAGTTGGAGACCAACCTTCTCCCCAGGCAGTCTGGGATTCTGCTGTTGCTTGCAACCTTCCAAATTATTATGCTGGCCCTAGATTATCTTTTTGGCTCTGTACTTGCTTCACAGGATGCTTTGCCTTAACTCTCCCCAGGCAGAGTGGGGCTTTTAAATTAACCCTTGATTCTGCAAAGTCTTTCAAGGATGGGCCCTTAAGAATACATGGATCCATTTGCAGGAGCAGGGCTCTTGTTTGCAAATAAGAAGAGCATTAGTGAGCCTGGGTCCCACTGTGTCAATAACACAAACGGCCTGTGAAAAATACATTGGACTGTTCTCCAAGCTTTTGCGAAACACAACAATCCTCCTCACACGCTGATTTTGCAGTGTGGACAGGTTAGAAGTGGATGTCTGAGTGCCGTTCTTTGTAATGTTTAAAAAAGGTGGGTGTGGTGATATCTTTCACCAACAGAAGTTGGTCCAATGAAAGAGACAAGCTTTCAAGCTTATACAGCACTTCAGGTGACCTGTAGCTCTGGCACATGCAACTGTAGATCAGTGTGGATTTTTCATTTGCAAGTAAATGTAACTCTCTATCTAGGAAGTTTCTGCATGTCCTCTTCTTAGTGATACACAGAGTTAATTGAAACATATGCCCAGGTTCTTGTTTGCCGTAGATACTAAACTGACAGGTTCTATAGTAAAATTTAACAATATGGTGTGATCTGAAGTTTAATGTCGGAAATTAAATGTGACTTTACTTTTGTGATTCAGTTACACCTACAGTAGATCAAATAACCAGTCTGAAATGGACACAAGTTATAAAACAATATGTCTAATTTGGGATGACTTCCTATGTACTTGATGATTCATTTCCTTAAGGAAGATATATTTAAACGGTCATAGATTCAAGCTGAACATAAATCATGCTAAAGGAAATTAAAAGCCTGATTTTTTTTGCATTCCATTTCATGTTTGCAACCCTACTGAAATTCACAGAGCTTCATGTGTGGTACAGAAAACTTGGCTTTGTATCTTTTAATTGTATTGATAACAAATTATCAAAAGGCAGTGGCGCTACATATAGACGAGATGAACTTGACAAACGGTAAGCACGTTCCTTTTAAGAGCGGGTCCTGCGCCTCACTTGGTCTAAGGGAAGGAAGCGAAGATGGTGATGTTACAAGTTTGGACAAATTAATTGCTTTTCCCCAAACCTAGCTTTGCCTTATTTGTAGCTAAGCATCCCCAGCTCTCCCTAGGAACTCAAGTGAGGCAGTTACATGTTCAGTATCTTTTATTTCCTCTGTTCTCTCTTTCATAAACTACGTGATCTCAAAATCCACTTAAAAAACAAAAAGCAATTTCTGTCATTTGTCTGTTTTGGACACTATTGCCTCTTTCTTCTGGAGAAAGGTATAGTTGGTGTGAGTGACACTTTATAATCACCTAACTCTCTGGAATTGTCACACCTTTTCTTTCTTCTCTTCTGTCTCTGGAGGTTTACTGCAGCTCTGGTTCATTCATATTTCAGATCCTGGGCTGAGACAACATCCTCACAGTTAAAAATAGTGTAAGATAGATGGGGGAAGTAGGATAGAGCGCTCTGGTTCTTCAACTCTCCTGTAATTAGGTAGGGCTCCGGAGCAAACGTTTATAATGTGTCATGTTTGGCAGGGAAGAGGACATTTAACCCAATTACATGGATCGCTTTTACCTCTTAGCATTGGTGATCCTGGGTCCAGAAAGTCCTTATCCTGAAATGGGGGACTGGAGGGGTCTTGGAGTGACACCAAGAGAGCCCAAGGAAGGAGCTGGAATGTAAAGTAGCTGCCTGTCTGCATTTCAGTTTATTTCATGATTCCAGGGACTTCACAAACTAAGAACTTTCAGATTGTTGGATTGGGCAATATGGCTGCAGGTATGAATCCATACATCTTCATGTATTAGTGTCAGGTTAGGCATTTCCCCCTCGTTATGGGAAATAAGTATTACAACACAATGGCTTATAAATTTGGGGGTAATTATTTTTTGTATAGGCTCTGAATAAGATCAGCGCCCCATTGTGCTATAGGAGCTTACTATGAAAAGAGACAAGACAGACAAAGGGTGAGAGAGGAAACCACCACAGAGACAGGAAGTGATTTGCTCTCTATCATCTTCCCCCCCCCCCCTTAGTTGTCTCTTTTCCAAGATGTATGTGTTAGCTAATCCTAAAACCATGTTGACCAGGACAGTTTTTTGTCTCTGCTTATTTCTGGCCAAGAGATTATGACAATTTCATTCAGATGCAGGTCATGCTACTGTGAACCGATCCATTGTCACCTCGCAATTAGACTGCTGCTGTGCATTCCCCAAGGGTCAGGTACGCCATGATCTTGCATTGGCTGGCTGTCAGTTTCAGAGCAGAGTTAAGGTGTTGTTCAAATGGCCTGAGGCCTGACTGTATGAGAGATGCATCTCTCCCCGTACCACCTTGCTGCAGCTGAGATCAACAGAAGCGCCGCAGCCCCTTATTTTAAAAGAGAGGGGGCTGCCTGCAGTGTGTTCTCTCTGAGCGGCCCTAAATTAATCCCACTCCTCCAGGTGCATGAGTGTTCACACACACAATACAAATAGTCCAAATCTGCTGGCCTTTAGGGCACACTGCAAATCCTACTTCATTCCTCAGACTTTGGAGAAGGCTGTGCTGAGAGTTGGGCTTGTGAAGAGGCTGCTCTGTGCAGTTTTGTACATTACTTGGCTTGTTCATTTTATTATGTGGCAACAACACCCAAGGTTCTGGAAAGGTGCAATTTACTGTTTTATATGAATTAAGACATTTGGACCATCACTTAAACTGAAGAAGCTACTGGCCTTGCAGGGCTTCTGTGGCAGCTGTGAAGCATTTAATTTTTCCCCTCTGTCCCAAAGGGATCACTGAACTAATTTAAAAAGAAAACACACACATTTGTACCTCTCTATACTGTTCAGCACTGTAATTATAGCAGTGCTGTTCCTTCTCTACATGGTCATTTTATTGAATCAAGACTCTTCTCTACAAGGGGTGGCAGCTTTGAGACAAAAATCAATTATTTTGTTCCATTTAAAAAAAATAAAAAATCAGCACCAGCTTCCATACTAAGCTGTTTGGTGCTGTCACAAACAAGTTACATGGAAAGTTGGAAAGAATTCTGACGAGCATAAATCTGGTTAATAAATAATTTACGTTAAATATTTAGAAATAAAATTTGTCATTTTTTTCAAGAATTTGTCAGTTTTTTAAATTTTGTGATGAAATCTCTCAAACGAGGGTTTTTAAAAAAGCCTTTTGAAAACTTATGAAAAAAAAATTCATTTTGGGGGACACCCACTTCTTTAAACTTTCCCTACCTTTTTCCTGTGAAAGAAAGTAAGAGTCAGAGAGTGGCTTTTCCTGCCAAAATGAATTTTTGTAAAATTTCTAAAGTTTTCATTTTGAAAATTTTCACTGAAAAATGGAAAAATTCCAATCCCAATGAAGTTTTTTGCGCACACACACAAAAAGATCAATTTGGTTGAAAAGGCATTTTCCATCTAGAAAGGTTACTGGAAAATTTTCCAAGTAGCTTTTTAAAAAGGCTTATGATGTCACAGGAGTTATTTACTCAAAAAGCCTCAAAAATGGTCAAGTTCCTTTTTCAGGTTTTATAATAGAAAAAAAAACAGCTAGATGGTTTATTGATTCCAAGCCTAATTTGCAGTCCAGTAGGAATAGCCTGCTGGTAGGCTCCATTGCTCAGAAATCCCAACTCCATTGGTGTTGACCATCTAAGGAATAGAAAGTGTGTCTTAAATAATCCTAAGTGGTTTTTTGGTTTCATGTTCAGTGGTCATCCTCTCCTTCACAAACCAGAAAGAAGAGTGCCTTTAACACCCTCTGTAGTAAAATGGGTGTTTGATTTCCCACCTGCTCATATTTGTTTCACTGTTATACTACAGCAGGGGTAGGCAACCTATGGCACAAGTGCCAAAGGCGGCACACAAGCTGATTTTCAGTGGCACTCACACTGCCCGGGTCCTGGCCACCAGTCCGGGGTGCTCTGCATTTTAATTTAATTTTAAATGAAGTTTCCTAAACATTTTAATAACCTTATTTACTTTACATACAACAATAGTTTAGTTATATATTATAGACTTATAGAAAGAGACCTTCTAAAAATGTTAAAATGTATTACTGGCACGCGAAACCTTAAATTAGAGTGAATAAATGAAGACTCGGCACACCACTTCTGAAAGGTTGCCGACCCCTGTACTACAGTATTTCCCCTTTAGATCACTGGTTCAAATCCAACCCTACTCAGAAATTATTCTCCAATGATTCATTAGTGGAGTGTTTGAAGTGAGTTTGTCTTAGCCCAAAAAGAAGAACAGGAGTACTTGTGGCACCTTAGAGACTAACAAATTTATTAGAGCAGAAGCTTTCGTGGACTACAGCC